>NW_028250151.1:0-81622 GCF_964263255.1 Lissotriton vulgaris
TTTTATTTTTGAACGTCAGTTCACATTTGTAGGTGGATCATCAGTGTTAGAGCTAAAATTAGCATGTTTAAAGTGATTTTCATGCTTCTTGGGGCCCAAAACACAAGATTTATGGAATGGTTAAAAGTGCATGAAAATGGCCAATTACTCACTCTGAGTTCTCAAAAAGGGTTTCTTCACCCCGGGAAGTTAATTAAATACCATTTGGAGGCATTTAATGTTCGAGCAAAAACGGCTGATTTTCGACAAAAGAGATAACACCCCCCCATTACGTCATGCTTCAGAAATGTGGAAAATGGTCCGTTTTCAAATGTTTTATTTTTGAACGTCAGTTCACATTTGTAGGTGGATCATCAGTGTTAGAGCTAAAATTAGCATGTTTAAAGTGATTTTCATGCTTCCAGGGGCTCGGGAAGTTAATTAAATACCATTTGGAGGCATTTAATGTTCGAGCAAAAACGGCTGATTTTCGACAAAAGAGATAACACCCCCCCATTACGTCATGCTTCAGAAATGTGGAAAATGGTCCGTTTTCAAATGTTTTATTTTTGAACGTCAGTTCACATTTGTAGGTGGATCATCAGTGTTAGAGCTAAAATTAGCATGTTTAAAGTGATTTTCATGCTTCCAGGGGCTCGGGAAGTTAATTAAATACCATTTGGAGGCATTTAATGTTCGAGCAAAAACGGCTGATTTTCGACAAAAGAGATAACACCCCCCCCATTACGTCATGCTTCAGAAATGTGGAAAATGGTCCGTTTTCAAAATGTTTTATTTTTGAACGTCAGTTCACATTTGTAGGTGGATCATCAGTGTTAGAGCTAAAATTAGCATGTTTAAAGTGATTTTCATGCTTCCAGGGGCCCAAAACACAAGATTTATGGAATGGTTAAAAGTGCATGAAAATGGCCAATTTACTCACTCTGAGTTCTCAAAAAGGGTTTCTTCACCCCGGGAAGTTAATTAAATACCATTTGGAGGCATTTAATGTTCGAGCAAAAACGGCTGATTTTCGACAAAAGAGATAACACCCCCCCATTACGTCATGCTTCAGAAATGTGGAAAATGGTCCGTTTTCAAATGTTTTATTTTTGAACGTCAGTTCACATTTGTAGGTGGATCATCAGTGTTAGAGCTAAAATTAGCATGTTTAAAGTGATTTTCATGCTTCCAGGGGCCCAAAACACAAGATTTATGGAATGGTTAAAAGTGCATGAAAATGGCCAATTTACTCACTCTGAGTTCTCAAAAAGGGTTTCTTCACCCCGGGAAGTTAATTAAATACCATTTGGAGGCATTTAATGTTCGAGCAAAAACGGCTGATTTTCGACAAAAGAGATAACACCCCCCCATTACGTCATGCTTCAGAAATGTGGAAAATGGTCCGTTTTCAAATGTTTTATTTTTGAACGTCAGTTCACATTTGTAGGTGGATCATCAGTGTTAGAGCTAAAATTAGCATGTTTAAAGTGATTTTCATGCTTCCAGGGGCCCAAAACACTAGATTTATGGAATGGTTAAAAGTGCATGAAAATGGCCAATTTACTCACTCTGAGTTCTCAAAAAGGGTTTCTTCACCCCGGGAAGTTAATTAAATACCATTTGGAGGCATTTAATGTTCGAGCAAAAACGGCTGATTTTCGACAAAAGAGCTAACACCCCCCCATTACGTCATGCTTCAGAAATGTGGAAAATGGTCCGTTTTCAAATGTTTTATTTTTGAACGTCAGTTCACATTTGTAGGTGGATCATCAGTGTTAGAGCTAAAATTAGCATGTTTAAAGTGATTTTCATGCTTCCAGGGGCTCGGGAAGTTAATTAAATACCATTTGGAGGCATTTAATGTTCGAGTAAAAACGGCTGATTTTCGACAAAAGAGATAACACCCCCCCATTACGTCATGCTTCAGAAATGTGGAAAATGGTCCGTTTTCAAATGTTTTATTTTTGAACGTCAGTTCACATTTGTAGGTGGATCATCAGTGTTAGAGCTAAAATTAGCATGTTTAAAGTGATTTTCATGCTTCCAGGGGCTCGGGAAGTTAATTAAATACCATTTGGAGGCATTTAATGTTCGAGCAAAAACGGCTGATTTTCGACAAAAGAGATAACACCCCCCATTACGTCATGCTTCAGAAATGTGGAAAATGGTCCGTTTTCAAATGTTTTATTTTTGAACGTCAGTTCACATTTGTAGGTGGATCATCAGTGTTAGAGCTAAAATTAGCATGTTTAAAGTGATTTTCATGCTTCCAGGGGCTCGGGAAGTTAATTAAATACCATTTGAGGCATTTAATGTTCGAGCAAAAATGGCTGATTTTCGACAAAAGAGATAACACCCCCCCATTACGTCATGCTTCAGAAATGTGGAAAATGGTCCGTTTTCAAATGTTTTATTTTTGAACGTCAGTTCACATTTGTAGGTGGATCATCAGTGTTAGAGCTAAAATTAGCATGTTTAAAGTGATTTTCATGCTTCCAGGGGCCCAAAACACAAGATTTATGGAATGGTTAAAAGTGCATGAAAATGGCCAATTTACTCACTCTGAGTTCTCAAAAAGGGTTTCTTCACCCCGGGAAGTTAATTAAATACCATTTGGAGGCATTTAATGTTCGAGCAAAAACGGCTGATTTTCGACAAAAGAGATAACACCCCCCATTACGTCATGCTTCAGAAATGTGGAAAATGGTCCGTTTTCAAATGTTTTATTTTTGAACGTCAGTTCACATTTGTAGGTGGATCATCAGTGTTAGAGCTAAAATTAGCATGTTTAAAGTGATTTTCATGCTTCCAGGGGCCCAAAACACAAGATTTATGGAATGGTTAAAAGTGCATGAAAATGGCCAATTTACTCACTCTGAGTTCTCAAAAAGGGTTTCTTCACCCCGGGAAGTTAATTAAATACCATTTGGAGGCATTTAATGTTCAAGCAAAAACGGCTGATTTTCGACAAAAGAGATAACACCCCCCCATTACGTCATGCTTCAGAAATGTGGAAAATGGTCCGTTTTCAAATGTTTTATTTTTGAACGTCAGTTCACATTTGTAGGTGGATCATCAGTGTTAGAGCTAAAATTAGCATGTTTAAAGTGATTTTCATGCTTCCAGGGGCCCAAAACACAAGATTTATGGAATGGTTAAAAGTGCATGAAAATGGCCAATTTACTCACTCTGAGTTCTCAAAAAGGGTTTCTTCACCCCGGGAAGTTAATTAAATACCATTTGGAGGCATTTAATGTTCGAGCAAAAACGGCTGATTTTCGACAAAAGAGCTAACACCCCCCATTACGTCATGCTTCAGAAATGTGGAAAATGGTCCGTTTTCAAATGTTTTATTTTTGAACGTCAGTTCACATTTGTAGGTGGATCATCAGTGTTAGAGCTAAAATTAGCATGTTTAAAGTGATTTTCATGCTTCCAGGGGCTCGGGAAGTTAATTAAATACCATTTGGAGGCATTTAATGTTCGAGCAAAAACGGCTGATTTTCGACAAAAGAGATAACACCCCCCCATTACGTCATGCTTCAGAAATGTGGAAAATGGTCCGTTTTCAAATGTTTTATTTTTGAACGTCAGTTCACATTTGTAGGTGGATCATCAGTGTTAGAGCTAAAATTAGCATGTTTAAAGTGATTTTTCATGCTTCCAGGGGCTCGGGAAGTTAATTAAATACCATTTGGAGGCATTTAATGTTCGAGCAAAAACGGCTGATTTTCGACAAAAGAGATAACACCCCCCCATTACGTCATGCTTCAGAAATGTGGAAAATGGTCCGTTTTCAAATGTTTTATTTTTGAACGTCAGTTCACATTTGTAGGTGGATCATCAGTGTTAGAGCTAAAATTAGCATGTTTAAAGTGATTTTCATGCTTCCAGGGGCTCGGGAAGTTAATTAAATACCATTTGGAGGCATTTAATGTTCGAGCAAAAACGGCTGATTTTCGACAAAAGAGATAACACCCCCCCATTACGTCATGCTTCAGAAATGTGGAAAATGGTCCGTTTTCAAATGTTTTATTTTTGAACGTCAGTTCACATTTGTAGGTGGATCATCAGTGTTAGAGCTAAAATTAGCATGTTTAAAGTGATTTTCATGCTTCCAGGGGCCCAAAACACAAGATTTATGGAATGGTTAAAAGTGCATGAAAATGGCCAATTTACTCACTCTGAGTTCTCAAAAAGGGTTTCTTCACCCCGGGAAGTTAATTAAATACCATTTGGAGGCATTTAATGTTCGAGCAAAAACGGCTGATTTTCGACAAAAGAGATAACACCCCCCATTACGTCATGCTTCAGAAATGTGGAAAATGGTCCGTTTTCAAATGTTTTATTTTTGAACGTCAGTTTACATTTGTAGGTGGATCATCAGTGTTAGAGCTAAAATTAGCATGTTTAAAGTGATTTTCATGCTTCCAGGGGCTCGGGAAGTTAATTAAATACCATTTGGAGGCATTTAATGTTCGAGCAAAAACGGCTGATTTTCGACAAAAGAGATAACACCCCCCCATTACGTCATGCTTCAGAAATGTGGAAAATGGTCCGTTTTCAAATGTTTTATTTTTGAACGTCAGTTCACATTTGTAGGTGGATCATCAGTGTTAGAGCTAAAATTAGCATGTTTAAAGTGATTTTCATGCTTCCAGGGGCTCGGGAAGTTAATTAAATACCATTTGGAGGCATTTAATGTTCGAGCAAAAACGGCTGATTTTCGACAAAAGAGATAACACCCCCCCATTACGTCATGCTTCAGAAATGTGGAAAATGGTCCGTTTTCAAATGTTTTATTTTTGAACGTCAGTTCACATTTGTAGGTGGATCATCAGTGTTAGAGCTAAAATTAGCATGTTTAAAGTGATTTTCATGCTTCCAGGGGCCCAAAACACAAGATTTATGGAATGGTTAAAAGTGCATGAAAATGGCCAATTTACTCACTCTGAGTTCTCAAAAAGGGTTTCTTCACCCCGGGAAGTTAATTAAATACCATTTGGAGGCATTTAATGTTCGAGCAAAAACGGCTGATTTTCGACAAAAGAGATAACACCCCCCCATTACGTCATGCTTCAGAAATGTGGAAAATGGTCCGTTTTCAAATGTTTTATTTTTGAACGTCAGTTCACATTTGTAGGTGGATCATCAGTGTTAGAGCTAAAATTAGCATGTTTAAAGTGATTTTCATGCTTCCAGGGGCTCGGGAAGTTAATTAAATACCATTTGGAGGCATTTAATGTTCAAGCAAAAACGGCTGATTTTCGACAAAAGAGATAACACCCCCCCATTACGTCATGCTTCAGAAATGTGGAAAATGGTCCGTTTTCAAATGTTTTATTTTTGAACGTCAGTTCACATTTGTAGGTGGATCATCAGTGTTAGAGCTAAAATTAGCATGTTTAAAGTGATTTTCATGCTTCCAGGGGCTCGGGAAGTTAATTAAATACCATTTGGAGGCATTTAATGTTCGAGCAAAAACGGCTGATTTTCGACAAAACAGATAACACCCCCCCATTACGTCATGCTTCAGAAATGTGGAAAATGGTCCGTTTTCAAATGTTTTATTTTTGAACGTCAGTTCACATTTGTAGGTGGATCATCAGTGTTAGAGCTAAAATTAGCATGTTTAAAGTGATTTTCATGCTTCCAGGGGCTCGGGAAGTTAATTAAATACCATTTGGAGGCATTTAATGTTCGAGCAAAAACGGCTGATTTTCGACAAAAGAGATAACACCCCCCCATTACGTCATGCTTCAGAAATGTGGAAAATGGTCCGTTTTCAAATGTTTTATTTTTGAACGTCAGTTCACATTTGTAGGTGGATCATCAGTGTTAGAGCTAAAATTAGCATGTTTAAAGTGATTTTCATGCTTCCAGGGGCTCGGGAAGTTAATTAAATACCATTTGGAGGCATTTAATGTTAGAGCAAAAACGGCTGATTTTCGACAAAAGAGATAACACCCCCCATTACGTCATGCTTCAGAAATGTGGAAAATGGTCCGTTTTCAAATGTTTTATTTTTGAACGTCAGTTCACATTTGTAGGTGGATCATCAGTGTTAGAGCTAAAATTAGCATGTTTAAAGTGATTTTCATGCTTCCAGGGGCTCGGGAAGTTAATTAAATACCATTTGGAGGCATTTAATGTTCGAGCAAAAACGGCTGATTTTCGACAAAAGAGATAACACCCCCCCATTACGTCATGCTTCAGAAATGTGGAAAATGGTCCGTTTTCAAATGTTTTATTTTTGAACGTCAGTTCACATTTGTAGGTGGATCATCAGTGTTAGAGCTAAAATTAGCATGTTTAAAGTGATTTTCATGCTTCTTGGGGCCCAAAACACAAGATTTATGGAATGGTTAAAAGTGCATGAAAATGGCCAATTTACTCACTCTGAGTTCTCAAAAAGGGTTTCTTCACCCCGGGAAGTTAATTAAATACCATTTGGAGGCATTTAATGTTCGAGCAAAAACGGCTGATTTTCGACAAAAGAGATAACACCCCCCCATTACGTCATGCTTCAGAAATGTGGAAAATGGTCCGTTTTCAAATGTTTTATTTTTGAACGTCAGTTCACATTTGTAGGTGGATCATCAGTGTTAGAGCTAAAATTAGCATGTTTAAAGTGATTTTCATGCTTCTTGGGGCCCAAAACACAAGATTTATGGAATGGTTAAAAGTGCATGAAAATGGCCAATTTACTCACTCTGAGTTCTCAAAAAGGGTTTCTTCACCCCGGGAAGTTAATTAAATACCATTTGGAGGCATTTAATGTTCAAGCAAAAACGGCTGATTTTCGACAAAAGAGATAACACCCCCCCATTACGTCATGCTTCAGAAATGTGGAAAATGGTCCGTTTTCAAATGTTTTATTTTTGAACGTCAGTTCACATTTGTAGGTGGATCATCAGTGTTAGAGCTAAAATTAGCATGTTTAAAGTGATTTTCATGCTTCCAGGGGCTCGGGAAGTTAATTAAATACCATTTGGAGGCATTTAATGTTCGAGCAAAAACGGCTGATTTTCGACAAAAGAGATAACACCCCCCCATTACGTCATGCTTCAGAAATGTGGAAAATGGTCCGTTTTCAAATGTTTTATTTTTGAACGTCAGTTCACATTTGTAGGTGGATCATCAGTGTTAGAGCTAAAATTAGCATGTTTAAAGTGATTTTCATGCTTCCAGGGGCTCGGGAAGTTAATTAAATACCATTTGGAGGCATTTAATGTTCGAGCAAAAACGGCTGATTTTCGACAAAAGAGATAACACCCCCCCATTACGTCATGCTTCAGAAATGTGGAAAATGATCCGTTTTCAAATGTTTTATTTTTGAACGTCAGTTCACATTTGTAGGTGGATCATCCGTGTTAGAGCTAAAATTAGCATGTTTAAAGTGATTTTCATGCTTCCAGGGGCCCAAAACACAAGATTTATGGAATGGTTAAAAGTGCATGAAAATGGCCAATTTACTCACTCTGAGTTCTCAAAAAGGGTTTCTTCACCCCGGGAAGTTAATTAAATACCATTTGGAGGCATTTAATGTTCGAGCAAAAACGGCTGATTTTCGACAAAAGAGATAACACCCCCCCATTACGTCATGCTTCAGAAATGTGGAAAATGGTCCGTTTTCAAATGTTTTATTTTTGAACGTCAGTTTACATTTGTAGGTGGATCATCAGTGTTAGAGCTAAAATTAGCATGTTTAAAGTGATTTTCATGCTTCCAGGGGCTCGGGAAGTTAATTAAATACCATTTGGAGGCATTTAATGTTCGAGCAAAAACGGCTGATTTTCGACAAAAGAGATAACACCCCCCCATTACGTCATGCTTCAGAAATGTGGAAAATGGTCCGTTTTCAAATGTTTTATTTTTGAACGTCAGTTCACATTTGTAGGTGGATCATCAGTGTTAGAGCTAAAATTAGCATGTTTAAAGTGATTTTCATGCTTCCAGGGGCTCGGGAAGTTAATTAAATACCATTTGGAGGCATTTAATGTTAGAGCAAAAACGGCTGATTTTCGACAAAAGAGATAACACCCCCCCATTACGTCATGCTTCAGAAATGTGGAAAATGGTCCGTTTTCAAATGTTTTATTTTTGAACGTCAGTTCACATTTGTAGGTGGATCATCAGTGTTAGAGCTAAAATTAGCATGTTTAAAGTGATTTTCATGCTTCCAGGGGCCCAAAACACAAGATTTATGGAATGGCTAAAAGTGCATGAAAATGGCCAATTTACTCACTCTGAGTTCTCAAAAAGGGTTTCTTCACCCCGGGAAGTTAATTAAATACCATTTGGAGGCATTTAATGTTCGAGCAAAAACGGCTGATTTTCGACAAAAGAGATAACACCCCCCCATTACGTCATGCTTCAGAAATGTGGAAAATGGTCCGTTTTCAAATGTTTTATTTTTGAACGTCAGTTCACATTTGTAGGTGGATCATCAGTGTTAGAGCTAAAATTAGCATGTTTAAAGTGATTTTCATGCTTCCAGGGGCTCGGGAAGTTAATTAAATACCATTTGGAGGCATTTAATGTTCGAGCAAAAACGGCTGATTTTCGACAAAAGAGATAACACCCCCCCATTACGTCATGCTTCAGAAATGTGGAAAATGGTCCGTTTTCAAATGTTTTATTTTTGAACGTCAGTTCACATTTGTAGGTGGATCATCAGTGTTAGAGCTAAAATTAGCATGTTTAAAGTGATTTTCATGCTTCCAGGGGCTCGGGAAGTTAATTAAATACCATATGGAGGACTTTAATGTTCGAGCAAAAACGGCTGATTTTCGACAAAAGAGATAACACCCCCCCATTACGTCATGCTTCAGAAATGTGGAAAATGGTCCGTTTTCAAATGTTTTATTTTTGAACGTCAGTTCACATTTGTAGGTGGATCATCAGTGTTAGAGCTAAAATTAGCATGTTTAAAGTGATTTTCATGCTTCCAGGGGCTCGGGAAGTTAATTAAATACCATTTGGAGGCATTTAATGTTAGAGCAAAAACGGCTGATTTTCGACAAAAGAAATAACACCCCCCATTACGTCATGCTTCAGAAATGTGGAAAATGGTCCGTTTTCAAATGTTTTATTTTTGAACGTCAGTTCACATTTGTAGGTGGATCATCAGTGTTAGAGCTAAAATTAGCATGTTTAAATTGATTTTCATGCTTCCAGGGGCTCGGGAAGTTAATTAAATACCATTTGGAGGCATTTAATGTTCGAGCAAAAACGGCTGATTTTCGACAAAAGAGATAACACCCCCCATTACGTCATGCTTCAGAAATGTGGAAAATGGTCCGTTTTCAAATGTTTTTATTTTTGAACGTCAGTTCACATTTGAAGGTGGATCATCAGTGTTAGAGCTAAAATTAGCATGTTTAAAGTGATTTTCATGCTTCCAGGGGCCCAAAACACAAGATTTATGGAATGGTTAAAAGTGCATGAAAATGGCCAATTTACTCACTCTGAGTTCTCAAAAAGGGTTTCTTCACCCCGGGAAGTTAATTAAATACCATTTGGAGGCATTTAATGTTCGAGCAAAAACGGCTGATTTTCGACAAAAGAGATAACACCCCCCCATTACGTCATGCTTCAGAAATGTGGAAAATGGTCCGTTTTCAAATGTTTTATTTTTGAACGTCAGTTCACATTTGTAGGTGGATCATCAGTGTTAGAGCTAAAATTAGCATGTTTAAAGTGATTTTCATGCTTCCAGGGGCTCGGGAAGTTAATTAAATACCATTTGGAGGCATTTAATGTTCGAGCAAAAACGGCTGATTTTCGACAAAAGAGATAACACCCCCCCCATTACGTCATGCTTCAGAAATGTGGAAAATGGTCCGTTTTCAAATGTTTTATTTTTGAACGTCAGTTCACATTTGTAGGTGGATCATCAGTGTTAGAGCTAAAATTAGCATGTTTAAAGTGATTTTCATGCTTCCAGGGGCTCGGGAAGTTAATTAAATACCATTTGGGAGGCATTTAATGTTCGAGCAAAAACGGCTGATTTTCGACAAAAGAGATAACACCCCCCCATTACGTCATGCTTCAGAAATTTGGAAAATGGTCCGTTTTCAAATGTTTTATTTTTGAACGTCAGTTCACATTTGTAGGTGGATCATCAGTGTTAGAGCTAAAATTAGCATGTTTAAAGTGATTTTCATGCTTCCAGGGGCTCGGGAAGTTAATTAAATACCATTTGGAGGCATTTAATGTTCGAGCAAAAACGGCTGATTTTCGACAAAAGAGATAACACCCCCCCATTACGTCATGCTTCAGAAATGTGGAAAATGGTCCGTTTTCAAATGTTTTATTTTTGAACGTCAGTTCACATTTGTAGGTGGATCATCAGTGTTAGAGCTAAAATTAGCATGTTTAAAGTGATTTTCATGCTACCAGGGGCCAAAACACAAGATTTATGGAATGGTTAAAAGTGCATGAAAATGGCCAATTTACTCACTCTGAGTTCTCAAAAAGGGTTTCTTCACCCCGGGAAGTTAATTGAATACCATTTGGAGGCATTTAATGTTCGAGCAAAAACGGCTGATTTTCGACAAAAGAGATAACACCCCCCCATTACGTCATGCTTCAGAAATGTGGAAAATGGTCCGTTTTCAAATGTTTTATTTTTGAACGTCAGTTCACATTTGTAGGTGGATCATCAGTGTTAGAGCTAAAATTAGCATGTTTAAAGTGATTTTCATGCTTCTTGGGGCCCAAAACACAAGATTTATGGAATGGTTAAAAGTGCATGAAAATGGCCAATTTACTCACTCTGAGTTCTCAAAAAGGGTTTCTTCACCCCGGGAAGTTAATTAAATACCATTTGGAGGCATTTAATGTTCAAGCAAAAACGGCTGATTTTCGACAAAAGAGATAACACCCCCCCATTACGTCATGCTTCAGAAATGTGGAAAATGGTCCGTTTTCAAATGTTTTATTTTTGAACGTCAGTTCACATTTGTAGGTGGATCATCAGTGTTAGAGCTAAAATTAGCATGTTTAAAGTGATTTTCATGCTTCTAGGGGCTCGGGAAGTTAATTAAATACCATTTGGAGGCATTTAATGTTCGAGCAAAAACGGCTGATTTTCGACAAAGAGATAACACCCCCCCATTACGTCATGCTTCAGAAATGTGGAAAATGGTCCGTTTTCAAATGTTTTATTTTGAACGTCAGTTCACATTTGTAGGTGGATCATCAGTGTTAGAGCTAAAATTAGCATGTTTAAAGTGATTTTCATGCTTCCAGGGGCCCAAAACACAAGATTTATGGAATGGTTAAAAGTGCATGAAAATGGCCAATTTACTCACTCTGAGTTCTCAAAAAGGGTTTCTTCACCCCGGGAAGTTAATTAAATACCATTTGGAGGCATTTAATGTTCGAGCAAAAACGGCTGATTTTCGACAAAAGAGATAACACCCCCCCCCATTACGTCATGCTTCAGAAATGTGGAAAATGGTCCGTTTTCAAATGTTTTATTTTTGAACGTCAGTTCACATTTGTAGGTGGATCATCAGTGTTAGAGCTAAAATTTGCATGTTTAAAGTGATTTTCATGCTTCCAGGGGCTCGGGAAGTTAATTAAATACCATTTGGAGGCATTTAATGTTCGAGCAAAAACGGCTGATTTTCGACAAAAGAGATAACACCCCCCCATTACGTCATGCTTCAGAAATGTGGAAAATGGTCCGTTTTCAAATGTTTTATTTTTGAACGTCAGTTCACATTTGTAGGTGGATCATCAGTGTTAGAGCTAAAATTAGCATGTTTAAAGTGATTTTCATGCTTCCAGGGGCCCAAAACACAAGATTTATGGAATGGTTAAAAGTGCATGAAAATGGCCAATTTACTCACTCTGAGTTCTCAAAAAGGGTTTCTTCACCCCGGGAAGTTAATTAAATACCATTTGGAGGCATTTAATGTTCGAGCAAAAACGGCTGATTTTCGACAAAAGAGATAACACCCCCCCATTACGTCATGCTTCAGAAATGTGGAAAATGGTCCGTTTTCAAATGTTTTATTTTTGAACGTCAGTTCACATTTGTAGGTGGATCATCAGTGTTAGAGCTAAAATTAGCATGTTTAAAGTGATTTTCATGCTTCCAGGGGCCCAAAACACAAGATTTATGGAATGGTTAAAAGTGCATGAAAATGGCCAATTTACTCACTCTGAGTTCTCAAAAAGGGTTTCTTCACCCCGGGAAGTTAATTAAATACCATTTGGAGGCATTTAATGTTCGAGCAAAAACGGCTGATTTTCGACAAAAGAGATAACACCCCCCCATTACGTCATGCTTCAGAAATGTGGAAAATGGTCCGTTTTCAAATGTTTTATTTTTGAACGTCAGTTCACATTTGTAGGTGGATCATCAGTGTTAGAGCTAAAATTAGCATGTTTAAAGTGATTTTCATGCTTCCAGGGGCCCAAAACACAAGATTTATGGAATGGTTAAAAGTGCATGAAAATGGCCAATTTACTCACTCTGAGTTCTCAAAAAGGGTTTCTTCACCCCGGGAAGTTAATTAAATACCATTTGGAGGCATTTAATGTTAGAGCAAAAACGGCTGATTTTCGACAAAAGAGATAACACCCCCCCATTACGTCATGCTTCAGAAATGTGGAAAATGGTCCGTTTTCAAATGTTTTATTTTTGAACGTCAGTTCACATTTGTAGGTGGATCATCAGTGTTAGAGCTAAAATTAGCATGTTTAAAGTGATTTTCATGCTTCCAGGGGCCCAAAACACAAGATTTATGGAATGGTTAAAAGTGCATGAAAATGGCCAATTTACTCACTCTGAGTTCTCAAAAAGGGTTTCTTCACCCCGGGAAGTTAATTAAATACCATTTGGAGGCATTTAATGTTCGAGCAAAAACGGCTGATTTTCGACAAAAGAGATAACACCCCCCCATTACGTCATGCTTCAGAAATGTGGAAAATGGTCCGTTTTCAAATGTTTTATTTTTGAACGTCAGTTCACATTTGTAGGTGGATCATCAGTGTTAGAGCTAAAATTAGCATGTTTAAAGTGATTTTCATGCTTCCAGGGGCCCAAAACACAAGATTTATGGAATGGTTAAAAGTGCATGAAAATGGCCAATTTACTCACTCTGAGTTCTCAAAAAGGGTTTCTTCACCCCGGGAAGTTAATTAAATACCATTTGGAGGCATTTAATGTTCGAGCAAAAACGGCTGATTTTCGACAAAAGAGATAACACCCCCCCATTACGTCATGCTTCAGAAATGTGGAAAATGGTCCGTTTTCAAATGTTTTATTTTTGAACGTCAGTTCACATTTGTAGGTGGATCATCAGTGTTAGAGCTAAAATTAGCATGTTTAAAGTGATTTTCATGCTTCCAGGGGCCCAAAACACAAGATTTATGGAATGTTTAAAAGTGCATGAAAATGGCCAATTTACTCACTCTGAGTTCTCAAAAAGGGTTTCTTCACCCCGGGAAGTTAATTAAATACCATTTGGAGGCATTTAATGTTCGAGCAAAAACAGCTGATTTTCGACAAAAGAGATAACACCCCCCCATTACGTCATGCTTCAGAAATGTGGAAAATGGTCCGTTTTCAAATGTTTTATTTTTGAACGTCAGTTCACATTTGTAGGTGGATCATCAGTGTTAGAGCTAAAATTAGCATGTTTAAAGTGATTTTCATGCTTCCAGGGGCTCGGAAGTTAATTAAATACCATTTGGAGGCATTTAATGTTCGAGCAAAAACGGCTGATTTTCGACAAAAGAGATAACACCCCCCCATTACGTCATGCTTCAGAAATGTGGAAAATGGTCCGTTTTCAAATGTTTTATTTTTGAACGTCAGTTCACATTTGTAGGTGGATCATCAGTGTTAGAGCTAAAATTAGCATGTTTAAAGTGATTTTTATGCTTCCAGGGGCTCGGGAAGTTAATTAAATACCATTTGGAGGCATTTAATGTTCGAGCAAAAACGGCTGATTTTCGACAAAAGAGATAACACCCCCCCATTACGTCATGCTTCAGAAATGTGGAAAATGGTCCGTTTTCAAATGTTTTATTTTTGAACGTCAGTTCACATTTGTAGGTGGATCATCAGTGTTAGAGCTAAAATTAGCATGTTTAAAGTGATTTTCATGCTTCCAGGGGCCCAAAACACAAGATTTATGGAATGGTTAAAAGTGCATGAAAATGGCCAATTTACTCACTCTGAGTTCTCAAAAAGGGTTTCTTCACCCCGGGAAGTTAATTAAATACCATTTGGAGGCATTTAATGTTCGAGCAAAAACGGCTGATTTTCGACAAAAGAGATAACACCCCCCCATTACGTCATGCTTCAGAAATGTGGAAAATGGTCCGTTTTCAAATGTTTTATTTTTGAACGTCAGTTCACATTTGTAGGTGGATCATCAGTGTTAGAGCTAAAATTAGCATGTTTAAAGTGATTTTCATGCTTCTTGGGGCTCGGGAAGTTAATTAAATACCATTTGGAGGCATTTAATGTTCGAGCAAAAACGGCTGATTTTCGACAAAAGAGATAACACCCCCCCATTACGTCATGCTTCAGAAATGTGGAAAATGGTCCGTTTTCAAATGTTTTATTTTTGAACGTCAGTTCACATTTGTAGGTGGATCATCAGTGTTAGAGCTAAAATTAGCATGTTTAAAGTGATTTTCATGCTTCCAGGGGCTCGGGAAGTTAATTAAATACCATTTGGAGGCATTTAATGTTCGAGCAAAAACGGCTGATTTTCGACAAAAGAGATAACACCCCCCCATTACGTCATGCTTCAGAAATTTGGAAAATGGTCCGTTTTCAAATGTTTTATTTTTGAACGTCAGTTCACATTTGTAGGTGGATCATCAGTGTTAGAGCTAAAATTAGCATGTTTAAAGTGATTTTCATGCTTCCAGGGGCTCGGGAAGTTAATTAAATACCATTTGGAGGCATTTAATGTTCGAGCAAAAACGGCTGATTTTCGACAAAAGAGATAACACCCCCCCATTACGTCATGCTTCAGAAATGTGGAAAATGGTCCGTTTTCAAATGTTTTATTTTTGAACGTCAGTTCACATTTGTAGGTGGATCATCAGTGTTAGAGCTAAAATTAGCATGTTTAAAGTGATTTTCATGCTACCAGGGGCCCAAAACACAAGATTTATGGAATGGTTAAAAGTGCATGAAAATGGCCAATTTACTCACTCTGAGTTCTCAAAAAGGGTTTCTTCACCCCGGGAAGTTAATTGAATACCATTTGGAGGCATTTAATGTTCGAGCAAAAACGGCTGATTTTCGACAAAAGAGATAACACCCCCCCATTACGTCATGCTTCAGAAATGTGGAAAATGGTCCGTTTTCAAATGTTTTATTTTTGAACGTCAGTTCACATTTGTAGGTGGATCATCAGTGTTAGAGCTAAAATTAGCATGTTTAAAGTGATTTTCATGCTTCTTGGGGCCCAAAACACAAGATTTATGGAATGGTTAAAAGTGCATGAAAATGGCCAATTTACTCACTCTGAGTTCTCAAAAAGGGTTTCTTCACCCCGGGAAGTTAATTAAATACCATTTGGAGGCATTTAATGTTCAAGCAAAAACGGCTGATTTTCGACAAAAGAGATAACACCCCCCCATTACGTCATGCTTCAGAAATGTGGAAAATGGTCCGTTTTCAAATGTTTTATTTTTGAACGTCAGTTCACATTTGTAGGTGGATCATCAGTGTTAGAGCTAAAATTAGCATGTTTAAAGTGATTTTCATGCTTCTAGGGGCTCGGGAAGTTAATTAAATACCATTTGGAGGCATTTAATGTTCGAGCAAAAACGGCTGATTTTCGACAAAAGAGATAACACCCCCCCATTACGTCATGCTTCAGAAATGTGGAAAATGGTCCGTTTTCAAATGTTTTATTTTTGAACGTCAGTTCACATTTGTAGGTGGATCATCAGTGTTAGAGCTAAAATTAGCATGTTTAAAGTGATTTTCATGCTTCCAGGGGCCCAAAACACAAGATTTATGGAATGTTTAAAAGTGCATGAAAATGGCCAATTTACTCACTCTGAGTTCTCAAAAAGGGTTTCTTCACCCCGGGAAGTTAATTAAATACCATTTGGAGGCATTTAATGTTCGAGCAAAAACAGCTGATTTTCGACAAAAGAGATAACACCCCCCCATTACGTCATGCTTCAGAAATGTGGAAAATGGTCCGTTTTCAAATGTTTTATTTTTGAACGTCAGTTCACATTTGTAGGTGGATCATCAGTGTTAGAGCTAAAATTAGCATGTTTAAAGTGATTTTCATGCTTCCAGGGGCTCGGGAAGTTAATTAAATACCATTTGGAGGCATTTAATGTTCGAGCAAAAACGGCTGATTTTCGACAAAAGAGATAACACCCCCTCATTACGTCATGCTTCAGAAATGTGGAAAATGGTCCGTTTTCAAATGTTTTATTTTTGAACGTCAGTTCACATTTGTAGGTGGATCATCAGTGTTAGAGCTAAAATTAGCATGTTTAAAGTGATTTTTATGCTTCCAGGGGCTCGGGAAGTTAATTAAATACCATTTGGAGGCATTTAATGTTCGAGCAAAAACGGCTGATTTTCGACAAAAGAGATAACACCCCCCCATTACGTCATGCTTCAGAAATGTGGAAAATGGTCCGTTTTCAAATGTTTTATTTTTGAACGTCAGTTCACATTTGTAGGTGGATCATCAGTGTTAGAGCTAAAATTAGCATGTTTAAAGTGATTTTCATGCTTCCAGGGGCCCAAAACACAAGATTTATGGAATGGTTAAAAGTGCATGAAAATGGCCAATTTACTCACTCTGAGTTCTCAAAAAGGGTTTCTTCACCCCGGGAAGTTAATTAAA
Organism: Lissotriton vulgaris; assembly: GCF_964263255.1. Classification (NCBI taxonomy): domain Eukaryota; kingdom Metazoa; phylum Chordata; class Amphibia; order Caudata; family Salamandridae; genus Lissotriton; species Lissotriton vulgaris. Next base: position 16,845 of record NW_028250151.1, read on the forward strand.
TACCATTTGGAGGCATTTAATGTTCGAGCAAAAACGGCTGATTTTCGACAAAAGAGATAACACCCCCCCATTACGTCATGCTTCAGAAATGTGGAAAATGGTCCGTTTTCAAATGTTTTATTTTTGAACGTCAGTTCACATTTGTAGGTGGATCATCAGTGTTAGAGCTAAAATTAGCATGTTTAAAGTGATTTTCATGCTTCTTGGGGCTCGGGAAGTTAATTAAATACCATTTGGAGGCATTTAATGTTCGAGCAAAAACGGCTGATTTTCGACAAAAGAGATAACACCCCCCCATTACGTCATGCTTCAGAAATGTGGAAAATGGTCCGTTTTCAAATGTTTTATTTTTGAACGTCAGTTCACATTTGTAGGTGGATCATCAGTGTTAGAGCTAAAATTAGCATGTTTAAAGTGATTTTCATGCTTCCAGGGGCTCGGGAAGTTAATTAAATACCATTTGGAGGCATTTAATGTTCGAGCAAAAACGGCTGATTTTCGACAAAAGAGATAACACCCCCCCATTACGTCATGCTTCAGAAATTTGGAAAATGGTCCGTTTTCAAATGTTTTATTTTTGAACGTCAGTTCACATTTGTAGGTGGATCATCAGTGTTAGAGCTAAAATTAGCATGTTTAAAGTGATTTTCATGCTTCCAGGGGCTCGGGAAGTTAATTAAATACCATTTGGAGGCATTTAATGTTCGAGCAAAAACGGCTGATTTTCGACAAAAGAGATAACACCCCCCCATTACGTCATGCTTCAGAAATGTGGAAAATGGTCCGTTTTCAAATGTTTTATTTTTGAACGTCAGTTCACATTTGTAGGTGGATCATCAGTGTTAGAGCTAAAATTAGCATGTTTAAAGTGATTTTCATGCTACCAGGGGCCCAAAACACAAGATTTATGGAATGGTTAAAAGTGCATGAAAATGGCCAATTTACTCACTCTGAGTTCTCAAAAAGGGTTTCTTCACCCCGGGAAGTTAATTGAATACCATTTGGAGGCATTTAATGTTCGAGCAAAAACGGCTGATTTTCGACAAAAGAGATAACACCCCCCCATTACGTCATGCTTCAGAAATGTGGAAAATGGTCCGTTTTCAAATGTTTTATTTTTGAACGTCAGTTCACATTTGTAGGTGGATCATCAGTGTTAGAGCTAAAATTAGCATGTTTAAAGTGATTTTCATGCTTCTTGGGGCCCAAAACACAAGATTTATGGAATGGTTAAAAGTGCATGAAAATGGCCAATTTACTCACTCTGAGTTCTCAAAAAGGGTTTCTTCACCCCGGGAAGTTAATTAAATACCATTTGGAGGCATTTAATGTTCAAGCAAAAACGGCTGATTTTCGACAAAAGAGATAACACCCCCCCATTACGTCATGCTTCAGAAATGTGGAAAATGGTCCGTTTTCAAATGTTTTATTTTTGAACGTCAGTTCACATTTGTAGGTGGATCATCAGTGTTAGAGCTAAAATTAGCATGTTTAAAGTGATTTTCATGCTTCTAGGGGCTCGGGAAGTTAATTAAATACCATTTGGAGGCATTTAATGTTCGAGCAAAAACGGCTGATTTTCGACAAAAGAGATAACACCCCCCCATTACGTCATGCTTCAGAAATGTGGAAAATGGTCCGTTTTCAAATGTTTTATTTTTGAACGTCAGTTCACATTTGTAGGTGGATCATCAGTGTTAGAGCTAAAATTAGCATGTTTAAAGTGATTTTCATGCTTCCAGGGGCCCAAAACACAAGATTTATGGAATGGTTAAAAGTGCATGAAAATGGCCAATTTACTCACTCTGAGTTCTCAAAAAGGGTTTCTTCACCCCGGGAAGTTAATTAAATACCATTTGGAGGCATTTAATGTTCGAGCAAAAACGGCTGATTTTCGACAAAAGAGATAACACCCCCCCCATTACGTCATGCTTCAGAAATGTGGAAAATGGTCCGTTTTCAAATGTTTTATTTTTGAACGTCAGTTCACATTTGTAGGTGGATCATCAGTGTTAGAGCTAAAATTTGCATGTTTAAAGTGATTTTCATGCTTCCAGGGGCTCGGGAAGTTAATTAAATACCATTTGGAGGCATTTAATGTTCGAGCAAAAACGGCTGATTTTCGACAAAAGAGATAACACCCCCCCATTACGTCATGCTTCAGAAATGTGGAAAATGGTCCGTTTTCAAATGTTTTATTTTTGAACGTCAGTTCACATTTGTAGGTGGATCATCAGTGTTAGAGCTAAAATTAGCATGTTTAAAGTGATTTTCATGCTTCCAGGGGCCCAAAACACAAGATTTATGGAATGGTTAAAAGTGCATGAAAATGGCCAATTTACTCACTCTGAGTTCTCAAAAAGGGTTTCTTCACCCCGGGAAGTTAATTAAATACCATTTGGAGGCATTTAATGTTCGAGCAAAAACGGCTGATTTTCGACAAAAGAGATAACACCCCCCCATTACGTCATGCTTCAGAAATGTGGAAAATGGTCCGTTTTCAAATGTTTTATTTTTGAACGTCAGTTCACATTTGTAGGTGGATCATCAGTGTTAGAGCTAAAATTAGCATGTTTAAAGTGATTTTCATGCTTCCAGGGGCCCAAAACACAAGATTTATGGAATGGTTAAAAGTGCATGAAAATGGCCAATTTACTCACTCTGAGTTCTCAAAAAGGGTTTCTTCACCCCGGGAAGTTAATTAAATACCATTTGGAGGCATTTAATGTTCGAGCAAAAACGGCTGATTTTCGACAAAAGAGATAACACCCCCCCATTACGTCATGCTTCAGAAATGTGGAAAATGGTCCGTTTTCAAATGTTTTATTTTTGAACGTCAGTTCACATTTGTAGGTGGATCATCAGTGTTAGAGCTAAAATTAGCATGTTTAAAGTGATTTTCATGCTTCCAGGGGCCCAAAACACAAGATTTATGGAATGGTTAAAAGTGCATGAAAATGGCCAATTTACTCACTCTGAGTTCTCAAAAAGGGTTTCTTCACCCCGGGAAGTTAATTAAATACCATTTGGAGGCATTTAATGTTAGAGCAAAAACGGCTGATTTTCGACAAAAGAGATAACACCCCCCCATTACGTCATGCTTCAGAAATGTGGAAAATGGTCCGTTTTCAAATGTTTTATTTTTGAACGTCAGTTCACATTTGTAGGTGGATCATCAGTGTTAGAGCTAAAATTAGCATGTTTAAAGTGATTTTCATGCTTCCAGGGGCCCAAAACACAAGATTTATGGAATGGTTAAAAGTGCATGAAAATGGCCAATTTACTCACTCTGAGTTCTCAAAAAGGGTTTCTTCACCCCGGGAAGTTAATTAAATACCATTTGGAGGCATTTAATGTTCGAGCAAAAACGGCTGATTTTCGACAAAAGAGATAACACCCCCCCATTACGTCATGCTTCAGAAATGTGGAAAATGGTCCGTTTTCAAATGTTTTATTTTTGAACGTCAGTTCACATTTGTAGGTGGATCATCAGTGTTAGAGCTAAAATTAGCATGTTTAAAGTGATTTTCATGCTTCCAGGGGCCCAAAACACAAGATTTATGGAATGGTTAAAAGTGCATGAAAATGGCCAATTTACTCACTCTGAGTTCTCAAAAAGGGTTTCTTCACCCCGGGAAGTTAATTAAATACCATTTGGAGGCATTTAATGTTCGAGCAAAAACGGCTGATTTTCGACAAAAGAGATAACACCCCCCCATTACGTCATGCTTCAGAAATGTGGAAAATGGTCCGTTTTCAAATGTTTTATTTTTGAACGTCAGTTCACATTTGTAGGTGGATCATCAGTGTTAGAGCTAAAATTAGCATGTTTAAAGTGATTTTCATGCTTCCAGGGGCCCAAAACACAAGATTTATGGAATGTTTAAAAGTGCATGAAAATGGCCAATTTACTCACTCTGAGTTCTCAAAAAGGGTTTCTTCACCCCGGGAAGTTAATTAAATACCATTTGGAGGCATTTAATGTTCGAGCAAAAACAGCTGATTTTCGACAAAAGAGATAACACCCCCCCATTACGTCATGCTTCAGAAATGTGGAAAATGGTCCGTTTTCAAATGTTTTATTTTTGAACGTCAGTTCACATTTGTAGGTGGATCATCAGTGTTAGAGCTAAAATTAGCATGTTTAAAGTGATTTTCATGCTTCCAGGGGCTCGGGAAGTTAATTAAATACCATTTGGAGGCATTTAATGTTCGAGCAAAAACGGCTGATTTTCGACAAAAGAGATAACACCCCCCCATTACGTCATGCTTCAGAAATGTGGAAAATGGTCCGTTTTCAAATGTTTTATTTTTGAACGTCAGTTCACATTTGTAGGTGGATCATCAGTGTTAGAGCTAAAATTAGCATGTTTAAAGTGATTTTTATGCTTCCAGGGGCTCGGGAAGTTAATTAAATACCATTTGGAGGCATTTAATGTTCGAGCAAAAACGGCTGATTTTCGACAAAAGAGATAACACCCCCCCATTACGTCATGCTTCAGAAATGTGGAAAATGGTCCGTTTTCAAATGTTTTATTTTTGAACGTCAGTTCACATTTGTAGGTGGATCATCAGTGTTAGAGCTAAAATTAGCATGTTTAAAGTGATTTTCATGCTTCCAGGGGCCCAAAACACAAGATTTATGGAATGGTTAAAAGTGCATGAAAATGGCCAATTTACTCACTCTGAGTTCTCAAAAAGGGTTTCTTCACCCCGGGAAGTTAATTAAATACCATTTGGAGGCATTTAATGTTCGAGCAAAAACGGCTGATTTTCGACAAAAGAGATAACACCCCCCCATTACGTCATGCTTCAGAAATGTGGAAAATGGTCCGTTTTCAAATGTTTTATTTTTGAACGTCAGTTCACATTTGTAGGTGGATCATCAGTGTTAGAGCTAAAATTAGCATGTTTAAAGTGATTTTCATGCTTCTTGGGGCCCAAAACACAAGATTTATGGAATGGTTAAAAGTGCATGAAAATGGCCAATTTACTCACTCTGAGTTCTCAAAAAGGGTTTCTTCACCCCGGGAAGTTAATTAAATACCATTTGGAGGCATTTAATGTTAGAGCAAAAACGGCTGATTTTCGACAAAAGAGATAACACCCCCCCATTACGTCATGCTTCAGAAATGTGGAAAATGGTCCGTTTTCAAATGTTTTATTTTTGAACGTCAGTTCACATTTGTAGGTGGATCATCAGTGTTAGAGCTAAAATTAGCATGTTTAAAGTGATTTTCATGCTTCCAGGGGCCCAAAACACAAGATTTATGGAATGGTTAAAAGTGCATGAAAATGGCCAATTTACTCACTCTGAGTTCTCAAAAAGGGTTTCTTCACCCCGGGAAGTTAATTAAATACCATTTGGAGGCATTTAATGTTCGAGCAAAAACGGCTGATTTTCGACAAAAGAGATAACACCCCCCCATTACGTCATGCTTCAGAAATGTGGAAAATGGTCCGTTTTCAAATGTTTTATTTTTGAAAGTCAGTTCACATTTGTAGGTGGATCATCAGTGTTAGAGCTAAAATTAGCATGTTTAAAGTGATTTTCATGCTTCCAGGGGCCCAAAACACAAGATTTATGGAATGGTTAAAAGTGCATGAAAATGGCCAATTTACTCACTCTGAGTTCTCAAAAAGGGTTTCTTCACCCCGGGAAGTTAATTAAATACCATTTGGAGGCATTTAATGTTCGAGCAAAAATGGCTGATTTTCGACAAAAGAGATAACACCCCCCCATTACGTCATGCTTCAGAAATGTGGAAAATGGTCCGTTTTCAAATGTTTTATTTTTGAACGTCAGTTCACATTTGTAGGTGGATCATCAGTGTTAGAGCTAAAATTAGCATGTTTAAAGTGATTTTCATGCTTCCAGGGGCCCAAAACACAAGATTTATGGAATGGTTAAAAGTGCATGAAAATGGCCAATTTACTCACTCTGAGTTCTCAAAAAGGGTTTCTTCACCCCGGGAAGTTAATTAAATACCATTTGGAGGCATTTAATGTTCGAGCAAAAACGGCTGATTTTCGACAAAAGAGATAACACCCCCCCATTACGTCATGCTTCAGAAATGTGGAAAATGGTCCGTTTTCAAATGTTTTATTTTTGAACGTCAGTTCACATTTGTAGGTGGATCATCAGTGTTAGAGCTAAAATTAGCATGTTTAAAGTGATTTTCATGCTTCCAGGGGCTCGGGAAGTTAATTAAATACCATTTGGAGGCATTTAATGTTCGAGCAAAAACGGCTGATTTTCGACAAAAGAGATAACACCCCCCCATTACGTCATGCTTCAGAAATGTGGAAAATGGTCCGTTTTCAAATGTTTTATTTTTGAACGTCAGTTCACATTTGTAGGTGGATCATCAGTGTTAGAGCTAAAATTAGCATGTTTAAAGTGATTTTCATGCTTCCAGGGGCTCGGGAAGTTAATTAAATACCATTTGGAGGCATTTAATGTTAGAGCAAAAACGGCTGATTTTCGACAAAAGAGATAACACCCCCCCATTACGTCATGCTTCAGAAATGTGGAAAATGGTCCGTTTTCAAATGTTTTATTTTTGAACGTCAGTTCACATTTGTAGGTGGATCATCAGTGTTAGAGCTAAAATTAGCATGTTTAAAGTGATTTTCATGCTTCCAGGGGCCCAAAACACAAGATTTATGGAATGGTTAAAAGTGCATGAAAATGGCCAATTTACTCACTCTGAGTTCTCAAAAAGGGTTTCTTCACCCCGGGAAGTTAATTAAATACCATTTGGAGGCATTTAATGTTCGAGCAAAAACGGCTGATTTTCGACAAAAGAGATAACACCCCCCATTACGTCATGCTTCAGAAATGTGGAAAATGGTCCGTTTTCAAATGTTTTATTTTTGAACGTCAGTTCACATTTGTAGGTGGATCATCAGTGTTAGAGCTAAAATTAGCATGTTTAAAGTGATTTTCATGCTTCCAGGGGCCCAAAACACAAGATTTATGGAATGGTTAAAAGTGCATGAAAATGGCCAATTTACTCACTCTGAGTTCTCAAAAAGGGTTTCTTCACCCCGGGAAGTTAATTAAATACCATTTGGAGGCATTTAATGTTCGAGCAAAAACGGCTGATTTTCGACAAAAGAGATAACACCCCCCCATTACGTCATGCTTCAGAAATGTGGAAAATGGTCCGTTTTCAAATGTTTTATTTTTGAACGTCAGTTCACATTTGTAGGTGGATCATCAGTGTTAGAGCTAAAATTAGCATGTTTAAAGTGATTTTCATGCTTCCAGGGGCCCAAAACACAAGATTTATGGAATGTTTAAAAGTGCATGAAAATGGCCAATTTACTCACTCTGAGTTCTCAAAAAGGGTTTCTTCACCCCGGGAAGTTAATTAAATACCATTTGGAGGCATTTAATGTTCGAGCAAAAACGGCTGATTTTCGACAAAAGAGATAACACCCCCCCATTACGTCATGCTTCAGAAATGTGGAAAATGGTCCGTTTTCAAATGTTTTATTTTTGAACGTCAGTTCACATTTGTAGGTGGATCATCAGTGTTAGAGCTAAAATTAGCATGTTTAAAGTGATTTTCATGCTTCCAGGGGCTCGGGAAGTTAATTTAAATACCATTTGGAGGCATTTAATGTTCGAGCAAAAACGGCTGATTTTCGACAAAAGAGATAACACCCCCCCATTACGTCATGCTTCAGAAATGTGGAAAATGGTCCGTTTTCAAATGTTTTATTTTTGAACGTCAGTTCACATTTGTAGGTGGATCATCAGTGTTAGAGCTAAAATTAGCATGTTTAAAGTGATTTTCATGCTTCCAGGGGCTCGGGAAGTTAATTAAATACCATTTGGAGGCATTTAATGTTCGAGCAAAAACGGCTGATTTTCGACAAAAGAGATAACACCCCCCCATTACGTCATGCTTCAGAAATGTGGAAAATGGTCCGTTTTCAAATGTTTTATTTTTGAACGTCAGTTCACATTTGTAGGTGGATCATCAGTGTTAGAGCTAAAATTAGCATGTTTAAAGTGATTTTCATGCTTCTTGGGGCCCAAAACACAAGATTTATGGAATGGTTAAAAGTGCATGAAAATGGCCAATTTACTCACTCTGAGTTCTCAAAAAGGGTTTCTTCACCCCGGGAAGTTAATTAAATACCATTTGGAGGCATTTAATGTTCGAGCAAAAACGGCTGATTTTCGACAAAAGAGATAACACCCCCCATTACGTCATGATTCAGAAATGTGGAAAATGGTCCGTTTTCAAATGTTTTATTTTTGAACGTCAGTTCACATTTGTAGGTGGATAATCAGTGTTAGAGCTAAAATTAGCATGTTTAAAGTGATTTTCATGCTTCTTGGGGCCCAAAACACAAGATTTATGGAATGGTTAAAAGTGCATGAAAATGGCCAATTTACTCACTCTGAGTTCTCAAAAAGGGTTTCTTCACCCCGGGAAGTTAATTAAATACCATTTGGAGGCATTTAATGTTCGAGCAAAAATGGCTGATTTTCGACAAAAGAGATAACACCCCCCCCATTACGTCATGCTTCAGAAATGTGGAAAATGGTCCGTTTTCAAATGTTTTATTTTTGAACGTCAGTTCACATTTGTAGGTGGATCATCAGTGTTAGAGCTAAAATTAGCATGTTTAAAGTGATTTTCATGCTTCCAGGGGCTCGGGAAGTTAATTAAATACCATTTGGAGGCATTTAATGTTCGAGCAAAAACGGCTGATTTTCGACAAAAGAGATAACACCCCCCCATTACGTCATGCTTCAGAAATGTGGAAAATGGTCCGTTTTCAAATGTTTTATTTTTGAACGTCAGTTCACATTTGTAGGTGGATCATCAGTGTTAGAGCTAAAATTAGCATGTTTAAAGTGATTTTCATGCTTCTTGGGGCCCAAAACACAAGATTTATGGAATGGTTAAAAGTGCATGAAAATGGCCAATTTACTCACTCTGAGTTCTCAAAAAGGGTTTCTTCACCCCGGGAAGTTAATTAAATACCATTTGGAGGCATTTAATGTTCGAGCAAAAACGGCTGATTTTCGACAAAAGAGATAACACCCCCCATTACGTCATGATTCAGAAATGTGGAAAATGGTCCGTTTTCAAATGTTTTATTTTTGAACTTCAGTTCACATTTGTAGGTGGATCATCAGTGTTAGAGCTAAAATTAGCATGTTTAAAGTGATTTTCATGCTTCCAGGGGCTCGGGAAGTTAATTAAATACCATTTGGAGGCATTTAATGTTCGAGCAAAAACGGCTGATTTTCGACAAAAGAGATAACACCCCCCCATTACGTCATGCTTCAGAAATGTGGAAAATGGTCCGTTTTCAAATGTTTTATTTTTGAACGTCAGTTCACATTTGTAGGTGGATCATCAGTGTTAGAGCTAAAATTAGCATGTTTAAAGTGATTTTCATGCTTCCAGGGGCTCGGGAAGTTAATTAAATACCATTTGGAGGCATTTAATGTTCGAGCAAAAACGGCTGATTTTCGACAAAAGAGATAACACCCCCCCATTACGTCATGCTTCAGAAATGTGGAAAATGGTCCGTTTTCAAATGTTTTATTTTTGAACGTCAGTTCACATTTGTAGGTGGATCATCAGTGTTAGAGCTAAAATTAGCATGTTTAAAGTGATTTTCATGCTTCCAGGGGCTCGGGAAGTTAATTAAATACCATTTGGAGGCATTTAATGTTCGAGCAAAAACGGCTGATTTTCGACAAAAGAGATAACACCCCCCCATTACGTCATGCTTCAGAAATGTGGAAAATGGTCCGTTTTCAAATGTTTTATTTTTGAACGTCAGTTCACATTTGTAGGTGGATCATCAGTGTTAGAGCTAAAATTAGCATGTTTAAAGTGATTTTCATGCTTCCAGGGGCCCAAAACACAAGATTTATGGAATGGTTAAAAGTGCATGAAAATGGCCAATTTACTCACTCTGAGTTCTCAAAAAGCGTTTCTTCACCCCGGGAAGTTAATTAAATACCATTTGGAGGCATTTAATGTTCGAGCAAAAATGGCTGATTTTCGACAAAAGAGATAACACCCCCCCATTACGTCATGCTTCAGAAATGTGGAAAATGGTCCGTTTTCAAATGTTTTATTTTTGAACGTCAGTTCACATTTGTAGGTGGATCATCAGTGTTAGAGCTAAAATTAGCATGTTTAAAGTGATTTTCATGCTTCCAGGGGCCCAAAACACAAGATTTATGGAATGGTTAAAAGTGCATGAAAATGGCCAATTTACTCACTCTGAGTTCTCAAAAAGGGTTTCTTCACCCCGGGAAGTTAATTAAATACCATTTGGAGGCATTTAATGTTCGAGCAAAAACGGCTGATTTTCGACAAAAGAGATAACACCCCCCCATTACGTCATGCTTCAGAAATGTGGAAAATGGTCCGTTTTCAAATGTTTTATTTTTGAACGTCAGTTCACATTTGTAGGTGGATCATCAGTGTTAGAGCTAAAATTAGCATGTTTAAAGTGATTTTCATGCTTCCAGGGGCCCAAAACACAAGATTTATGGAATGGTTAAAAGTGCATGAAAATGGCCAATTTACTCACTCTGAGTTCTCAAAAAGGGTTTCTTCACCCCGGGAAGTTAATTAAATACCATTTGGAGGCATTTAATGTTCGAGCAAAAACGGCTGATTTTCGACAAAAGAGATAACACCCCCCCATTACGTCATGCTTCAGAAATGTGGAAAATGGTCCGTTTTCAAATGTTTTATTTTTGAACGTCAGTTCACATTTGTAGGTGGATCATCAATGTTAGAGCTAAAATTAGCATGTTTAAAGTGATTTTCATGCTTCCAGGGGCCCAAAACACAAGATTTATGGAATGGTTAAAAGTGCATGAAAATGGCCAATTTACTCACTCTGAGTTCTCAAAAAGGGTTTCTTCACCCCGGGAAGTTAATTAAATACCATTTGGAGGCATTTAATGTTAGAGCAAAAACGGCTGATTTTCGACAAAAGAGATAACACCCCCCCATTACGTCATGCTTCAGAAATGTGGAAAATGGTCCGTTTTCAATGTTTTATTTTTGAACGTCAGTTCACATTTGTAGGTGGATCATCAGTGTTAGAGCTAAAATTAGCATGTTTAAAGTGATTTTCATGCTTCCAGGGGCCCAAAACACAAGATTTATGGAATGGTTAAAAGTGCATGAAAATGGCCAATTTACTCACTCTGAGTTCTCAAAAAGGGTTTCTTCACCCCGGGAAGTTAATTAAATACCATTTGGAGGCATTTAATGTTCGAGCAAAAACGGCTGATTTTCGACAAAAGAGATAACACCCCCCCATTACGTCATGCTTCAGAAATGTGGAAAATGGTCCGTTTTCAAATGTTTTATTTTTGAACGTCAGTTCACATTTGTAGGTGGATCATCAGTGTTAGAGCTAAAATTAGCATGTTTAAAGTGATTTTCATTCTTCCAGGGGCCCAAAACACAAGATTTATGGAATGGTTAAAAGTGCATGAAAATGGCCAATTTACTCACTCTGAGTTCTCAAAAAGGGTTTCTTCACCCCGGGAAGTTAATTAAATACCATTTGGAGGCATTTAATGTTCGAGCAAAAACGGCTGATTTTCGACAAAAGAGATAACACCCCCCCATTACGTCATGCTTCAGAAATGTGGAAAATGGTCCGTTTTCAAATGTTTTATTTTTGAACGTCAGTTCACATTTGTAGGTGGATCATCAGTGTTAGAGCTAAAATTAGCATGTTTAAAGTGATTTTCATGCTTCCAGGGGCTCGGGAAGTTAATTAAATACCATTTGGAGGCATTTAATGTTCGAGCAAAAACGGCTGATTTTCGACAAAAGAGATAACACCCCCCCATTACGTCATGCTTCAGAAATGTGGAAAATGGTCCGTTTTCAAATGTTTTATTTTTGAACGTCAGTTCACATTTGTAGGTGGATCATCAGTGTTAGAGCTAAAATTAGCATGTTTAAAGTGATTTTCATGCTTCCAGGGGCCCAAAACACAAGATTTATGGAATGGTTAAAAGTGCATGAAAATGGCCAATTTACTCACTCTGAGTTCTCAAAAAGGGTTTCTTCACCCCGGGAAGTTAATTAAATACCATTTGGAGGCATTTAATGTTCGAGCAAAAACGGCTGATTTTCGACAAAAGAGATAACACCCCCCCATTACGTCATGCTTCAGAAATGTGGAAAATGGTCCGTTTTCAAATGTTTTATTTTTGAACGTCAGTTCACATTTGTAGGTGGATCATCAGTGTTAGAGCTAAAATTAGCATGTTTAAAGTGATTTTCATGCTTCCAGGGGCCCAAAACACAAGATTTATGGAATGGTTAAAAGTGCATGAAAATGGCCAATTTACTCACTCTGAGTTCTCAAAAAGGGTTTCTTCACCCCGGGAAGTTAATTAAATACCATTTGGAGGCATTTAATGTTCGAGCAAAAACGGCTGATTTTCGACAAAAGAGATAACACCCCCCATTACGTCATGCTTCAGAAATGTGGAAAATGGTCCGTTTTCAAATGTTTTATTTTTGAACGTCAGTTCACATTTGTAGGTGGATCATCAGTGTTAGAGCTAAAATTAGCATGTTTAAAGTGATTTTCATGCTTCCAGGGGCCCAAAACACAAGATTTATGGAATGGTTAAAAGTGCATGAAAATGGCCAATTTACTCACTCTGAGTTCTCAAAAAGGGTTTCTTCACCCCGGGAAGTTAATTAAATACCATTTGGAGGCATTTAATGTTAGAGCAAAAACGGCTGATTTTCGACAAAAGAGATAACACCCCCCCATTACGTCATGCTTCAGAAATGTGGAAAATGGTCCGTTTTCAAATGTTTTATTTTTGAACGTCAGTTCACATTTGTAGGTTGATCATCAGTGTTAGAGCTAAAATTAGCATGTTTAAAGTGATTTTCATGCTTCCAGGGGCTCGGGAAGTTAATTAAATACCATTTGGAGGCATTTAATGTTCGAGCAAAAATGGCTGATTTTCGACAAAAGAGATAACACCCCCCCATTACGTCATGCTTCAGAAATGTGGAAAATGGTCCGTTTTCAAATGTTTTATTTTTGAACGTCAGTTCACATTTGTAGGTGGATCATCAGTGTTAGAGCTAAAATTAGCATGTTTAAAGTGATTTTCATGCTTCCAGGGGCCCAAAACACAAGATTTATGGAATGGTTAAAAGTGCATGAAAATGGCCAATTTACTCACTCTGAGCTCTCAAAAAGGGTTTCTTCACCCCGGGAAGTTAATTAAATACCATTTGGAGGCATTTAATGTTCGAGCAAAAACGGCTGATTTTCGACAAAAGAGATAACACCCCCCCATTACGTCATGCTTCAGAAATGTGGAAAATGGTCCGTTTTCAAATGTTTTATTTTTGAACGTCAGTTCACATTTGTAGGTGGATCATCAGTGTTAGAGCTAAAATTAGCATGTTTAAAGTGATTTTCATGCTTCCAGGGGCCCAAAACACAAGATTTATGGAATGGTTAAAAGTGCATGAAAATGGCCAATTTACTCACTCTGAGTTCTCAAAAAGGGTTTCTTCACCCCGGGAAGTTAATTAAATACCATTTGGAGGCATTTAATGTTCGAGCAAAAACGGCTGATTTTCGACAAAAGAGATAACACCCCCCCATTACGTCATGCTTCAGAAATGTGGAAAATGGTCCGTTTTCAAATGTTTTATTTTTGAACGTCAGTTCACATTTGTAGGTGGATCATCAGTGTTAGAGCTAAAATTAGCATGTTTAAAGTGATTTTCATGCTTCCAGGGGCCCAAAACACAAGATTTATGGAATGGTTAAAAGTGCATGAAAATGGCCAATTTACTCACTCTGAGTTCTCAAAAAGGGTTTCTTCACCCCGGGAAGTTAATTAAATACCATTTGGAGGCATTTAATGTTCGAGCAAAAACGGCTGATTTTCGACAAAAGAGATAACACCCCCCCATTACGTCATGCTTCAGAAATGTGGAAAATGGTCCGTTTTCAAATGTTTTATTTTTGAACGTCAGTTCACATTTGTAGGTGGATCATCAGTGTTAGAGCTAAAATTAGCATGTTTAAAGTGATTTTCATGCTTCCAGGGGCTCGGGAAGTTAATTAAATACCATTTGGAGGCATTTAATGTTCGAGCAAAAACGGCTGATTTTCGACAAAAGAGATAACACCCCCCCATTACGTCATGCTTCAGAAATGTGGAAAATGGTCCGTTTTCAAATGTTTTATTTTTGAACGTCAGTTCACATTTGTAGGTGGATCATCAGTGTTAGAGCTAAAATTAGCATGTTTAAAGTGATTTTCATGCTTCCAGGGGCCCAAAACACAAGATTTATGGAATGGTTAAAAGTGCATGAAAATGGCCAATTTACTCACTCTGAGTTCTCAAAAAGGGTTTCTTCACCCCGGGAAGTTAATTAAATACCATTTGGAGGCATTTAATGTTCGAGCAAAAACGGCTGATTTTCGACAAAAGAGATAACACCCCCCCATTACGTCATGCTTCAGAAATGTGGAAAATGGTCCGTTTTCAAATGTTTTATTTTTGAACGTCAGTTCACATTTGTAGGTGGATCATCAGTGTTAGAGCTAAAATTAGCATGTTTAAAGTGATTTTCATGCTTCCAGGGGCTCGGGAAGTTAATTAAATACCATTTGGAGGCATTTAATGTTCGAGCAAAAACGGCTGATTTTCGACAAAAGAGATAACACCCCCCCATTACGTCATGCTTCAGAAATGTGGAAAATGGTCCGTTTTCAAATGTTTTATTTTTGAACGTCAGTTCACATTTGTAGGTGGATCATCAGTGTTAGAGCTAAAATTAGCATGTTTAAAGTGATTTTCATGCTTCTTGGGGCCCAAAACACAAGATTTATGGAATGGTTAAAAGTGCATGAAAATGGCCAATTTACTCACTCTGAGTTCTCAAAAAGGGTTTCTTCACCCCGGGAAGTTAATTAAATACCATTTGGAGGCATTTAATGTTCGAGCAAAAACGGCTGATTTTCGACAAAAGAGATAACACCCCCCATTACGTCATGATTCAGAAATGTGGAAAATGGTCCGTTTTCAAATGTTTTATTTTTGAACTTCAGTTCACATTTGTAGGTGGATCATCAGTGTTAGAGCTAAAATTAGCATGTTTAAAGTGATTTTCATGCTTCCAGGGGCTCGGGAAGTTAATTAAATACCATTTGGAGGCATTTAATGTTCGAGCAAAAACGGCTGATTTTCGACAAAAGAGATAACACCCCCCCATTACGTCATGCTTCAGAAATGTGGAAAATGGTCCGTTTTCAAATGTTTTATTTTTGAACGTCAGTTCACATTTGTAGGTGGATCATCAGTGTTAGAGCTAAAATTAGCATGTTTAAAGTGATTTTCATGCTTCCAGGGGCTCGGGAAGTTAATTAAATACCATTTGGAGGCATTTAATGTTCGAGCAAAAACGGCTGATTTTCGACAAAAGAGATAACACCCCCCCATTACGTCATGCTTCAGAAATGTGGAAAATGGTCCGTTTTCAAATGTTTTATTTTTGAACGTCAGTTCACATTTGTAGGTGGATCATCAGTGTTAGAGCTAAAATTAGCATGTTTAAAGTGATTTTCATGCTTCCAGGGGCTCGGGAAGTTAATTAAATACCATTTGGAGGCATTTAATGTTCGAGCAAAAACGGCTGATTTTCGACAAAAGAGATAACACCCCCCCATTACGTCATGCTTCAGAAATGTGGAAAATGGTCCGTTTTCAAATGTTTTATTTTTGAACGTCAGTTCACATTTGTAGGTGGATCATCAGTGTTAGAGCTAAAATTAGCATGTTTAAAGTGATTTTCATGCTTCCAGGGGCCCAAAACACAAGATTTATGGAATGGTTAAAAGTGCATGAAAATGGCCAATTTACTCACTCTGAGTTCTCAAAAAGCGTTTCTTCACCCCGGGAAGTTAATTAAATACCATTTGGAGGCATTTAATGTTCGAGCAAAAATGGCTGATTTTCGACAAAAGAGATAACACCCCCCCATTACGTCATGCTTCAGAAATGTGGAAAATGGTCCGTTTTCAAATGTTTTATTTTTGAACGTCAGTTCACATTTGTAGGTGGATCATCAGTGTTAGAGCTAAAATTAGCATGTTTAAAGTGATTTTCATGCTTCCAGGGGCCCAAAACACAAGATTTATGGAATGGTTAAAAGTGCATGAAAATGGCCAATTTACTCACTCTGAGTTCTCAAAAAGGGTTTCTTCACCCCGGGAAGTTAATTAAATACCATTTGGAGGCATTTAATGTTCGAGCAAAAACGGCTGATTTTCGACAAAAGAGATAACACCCCCCCATTACGTCATGCTTCAGAAATGTGGAAAATGGTCCGTTTTCAAATGTTTTATTTTTGAACGTCAGTTCACATTTGTAGGTGGATCATCAGTGTTAGAGCTAAAATTAGCATGTTTAAAGTGATTTTCATGCTTCCAGGGGCCCAAAACACAAGATTTATGGAATGGTTAAAAGTGCATGAAAATGGCCAATTTACTCACTCTGAGTTCTCAAAAAGGGTTTCTTCACCCCGGGAAGTTAATTAAATACCATTTGGAGGCATTTAATGTTCGAGCAAAAACGGCTGATTTTCGACAAAAGAGATAACACCCCCCCATTACGTCATGCTTCAGAAATGTGGAAAATGGTCCGTTTTCAAATGTTTTATTTTTGAACGTCAGTTCACATTTGTAGGTGGATCATCAATGTTAGAGCTAAAATTAGCATGTTTAAAGTGATTTTCATGCTTCCAGGGGCCCAAAACACAAGATTTATGGAATGGTTAAAAGTGCATGAAAATGGCCAATTTACTCACTCTGAGTTCTCAAAAAGGGTTTCTTCACCCCGGGAAGTTAATTAAATACCATTTGGAGGCATTTAATGTTAGAGCAAAAACGGCTGATTTTCGACAAAAGAGATAACACCCCCCCATTACGTCATGCTTCAGAATGTGGAAAATGGTCCGTTTTCAAATGTTTTATTTTTGAACGTCAGTTCACATTTGTAGGTGGATCATCAGTGTTAGAGCTAAAATTAGCATGTTTAAAGTGATTTTCATGCTTCCAGGGGCCCAAAACACAAGATTTATGGAATGGTTAAAAGTGCATGAAAATGGCCAATTTACTCACTCTGAGTTCTCAAAAAGGGTTTCTTCACCCCGGGAAGTTAATTAAATACCATTTGGAGGCATTTAATGTTCGAGCAAAAACGGCTGATTTTCGACAAAAGAGATAACACCCCCCCATTACGTCATGCTTCAGAAATGTGGAAAATGGTCCGTTTTCAAATGTTTTATTTTTGAACGTCAGTTCACATTTGTAGGTGGATCATCAATGTTAGAGCTAAAATTAGCATGTTTAAAGTGATTTTCATGCTTCCAGGGGCCCAAAACACAAGATTTATGGAATGGTTAAAAGTGCATGAAAATGGCCAATTTACTCACTCTGAGTTCTCAAAAAGGGTTTCTTCACCCCGGGAAGTTAATTAAATACCATTTGGAGGCATTTAATGTTAGAGCAAAAACGGCTGATTTTCGACAAAAGAGATAACACCCCCCCATTACGTCATGCTTCAGAAATGTGGAAAATGGTCCGTTTTCAATGTTTTATTTTTGAACGTCAGTTCACATTTGTAGGTGGATCATCAGTGTTAGAGCTAAAATTAGCATGTTTAAAGTGATTTTCATGCTTCCAGGGGCCCAAAACACAAGATTTATGGAATGGTTAAAAGTGCATGAAAATGGCCAATTTACTCACTCTGAGTTCTCAAAAAGGGTTTCTTCACCCCGGGAAGTTAATTAAATACCATTTGGAGGCATTTAATGTTCGAGCAAAAACGGCTGATTTTCGACAAAAGAGATAACACCCCCCCATTACGTCATGCTTCAGAAATGTGGAAAATGGTCCGTTTTCAAATGTTTTATTTTTGAACGTCAGTTCACATTTGTAGGTGGATCATCAGTGTTAGAGCTAAAATTAGCATGTTTAAAGTGATTTTCATTCTTCCAGGGGCCCAAAACACAAGATTTATGGAATGGTTAAAAGTGCATGAAAATGGCCAATTTACTCACTCTGAGTTCTCAAAAAGGGTTTCTTCACCCCGGGAAGTTAATTAAATACCATTTGGAGGCATTTAATGTTCGAGCAAAAACGGCTGATTTTCGACAAAAGAGATAACACCCCCCCATTACGTCATGCTTCAGAAATGTGGAAAATGGTCCGTTTTCAAATGTTTTATTTTTGAACGTCAGTTCACATTTGTAGGTGGATCATCAGTGTTAGAGCTAAAATTAGCATGTTTAAAGTGATTTTCATGCTTCCAGGGGCTCGGGAAGTTAATTAAATACCATTTGGAGGCATTTAATGTTCGAGCAAAAACGGCTGATTTTCGACAAAAGAGATAACACCCCCCCATTACGTCATGCTTCAGAAATGTGGAAAATGGTCCGTTTTCAAATGTTTTATTTTTGAACGTCAGTTCACATTTGTAGGTGGATCATCAGTGTTAGAGCTAAAATTAGCATGTTTAAAGTGATTTTCATGCTTCCAGGGGCCCAAAACACAAGATTTATGGAATGGTTAAAAGTGCATGAAAATGGCCAATTTACTCACTCTGAGTTCTCAAAAAGGGTTTCTTCACCCCGGGAAGTTAATTAAATACCATTTGGAGGCATTTAATGTTCGAGCAAAAACGGCTGATTTTCGACAAAAGAGATAACACCCCCCCATTACGTCATGCTTCAGAAATGTGGAAAATGGTCCGTTTTCAAATGTTTTATTTTTGAACGTCAGTTCACATTTGTAGGTGGATCATCAGTGTTAGAGCTAAAATTAGCATGTTTAAAGTGATTTTCATGCTTCCAGGGGCCCAAAACACAAGATTTATGGAATGGTTAAAAGTGCATGAAAATGGCCAATTTACTCACTCTGAGTTCTCAAAAAGGGTTTCTTCACCCCGGGAAGTTAATTAAATACCATTTGGAGGCATTTAATGTTCGAGCAAAAACGGCTGATTTTCGACAAAAGAGATAACACCCCCCATTACGTCATGCTTCAGAAATGTGGAAAATGGTCCGTTTTCAAATGTTTTATTTTTGAACGTCAGTTCACATTTGTAGGTGGATCATCAGTGTTAGAGCTAAAATTAGCATGTTTAAAGTGATTTTCATGCTTCCAGGGGCCCAAAACACAAGATTTATGGAATGGTTAAAAGTGCATGAAAATGGCCAATTTACTCACTCTGAGTTCTCAAAAAGGGTTTCTTCACCCCGGGAAGTTAATTAAATACCATTTGGAGGCATTTAATGTTAGAGCAAAAACGGCTGATTTTCGACAAAAGAGATAACACCCCCCCATTACGTCATGCTTCAGAAATGTGGAAAATGGTCCGTTTTCAAATGTTTTATTTTTGAACGTCAGTTCACATTTGTAGGTTGATCATCAGTGTTAGAGCTAAAATTAGCATGTTTAAAGTGATTTTCATGCTTCCAGGGGCTCGGGAAGTTAATTAAATACCATTTGGAGGCATTTAATGTTCGAGCAAAAATGGCTGATTTTCGACAAAAGAGATAACACCCCCCCATTACGTCATGCTTCAGAAATGTGGAAAATGGTCCGTTTTCAAATGTTTTATTTTTGAACGTCAGTTCACATTTGTAGGTGGATCATCAGTGTTAGAGCTAAAATTAGCATGTTTAAAGTGATTTTCATGCTTCCAGGGGCCCAAAACACAAGATTTATGGAATGGTTAAAAGTGCATGAAAATGGCCAATTTACTCACTCTGAGTTCTCAAAAAGGGTTTCTTCACCCCGGGAAGTTAATTAAATACCATTTGGAGGCATTTAATGTTCGAGCAAAAACGGCTGATTTTCGACAAAAGAGATAACACCCCCCCATTACGTCATGCTTCAGAAATGTGGAAAATGGTCCGTTTTCAAATGTTTTATTTTTGAACGTCAGTTCACATTTGTAGGTGGATCATCAGTGTTAGAGCTAAAATTAGCATGTTTAAAGTGATTTTCATGCTTCCAGGGGCCCAAAACACAAGATTTATGGAATGGTTAAAAGTGCATGAAAATGGCCAATTTACTCACTCTGAGTTCTCAAAAAGGGTTTCTTCACCCCGGGAAGTTAATTAAATACCATTTGGAGGCATTTAATGTTCGAGCAAAAACGGCTGATTTTCGACAAAAGAGATAACACCCCCCCCATTACGTCATGCTTCAGAAATGTGGAAAATGGTCCGTTTTCAAATGTTTTATTTTTGAACGTCAGTTCACATTTGTAGGTGGATCATCAGTGTTAGAGCTAAAATTAGCATGTTTAAAGTGATTTTCATGCTTCCAGGGGCTCGGGAAGTTAATTAAATACCATTTGGAGGCATTTAATGTTCGAGCAAAAACGGCTGATTTTCGACAAAAGAGATAACACCCCCCCATTACGTCATGCTTCAGAAATGTGGAAAATGGTCCGTTTTCAAATGTTTTATTTTTGAACGTCAGTTCACATTTGTAGGTGGATCATCAGTGTTAGAGCTAAAATTAGCATGTTTAAAGTGATTTTCATGCTTCCAGGGGCTCGGGAAGTTAATTAAATACCATTTGGAGGCATTTAATGTTCGAGCAAAAACGGCTGATTTTCGACAAAAGAGATAACACCCCCCCATTACGTCATGCTTCAGAAATGTGGAAAATGGTCCGTTTTCAAATGTTTTATTTTTGAACGTCAGTTCACATTTGTAGGTGGATCATCAGTGTTAGAGCTAAAATTAGCATGTTTAAAGTGATTTTCATGCTTCCAGGGGCTCGGGAAGTTAATTAAATACCATTTGGAGGCATTTAATGTTCGAGCAAAAACGGCAGATTTTCGACAAAAGAGATAACACCCCCCCATTATGTCATGCTTCAGAAATGTGGAAAATGGTCCGTTTTCAAATGTTTTATTTTTGAACGTCAGTTCACATTTGTAGGTGGATCATCAGTGTTAGAGCTAAAATTAGCATGTTTAAAGTGATTTTCATGCTTCCAGGGGCCCAAAACACAAGATTTATGGAATGGTTAAAAGTGCATGAAAATGGCCAATTTACTCACTCTGAGTTCTCAAAAAGGGTTTCTTCACCCCGGGAAGTTAATTAAATACCATTTGGAGGCATTTAATGTTAAAGCAAAAACGGCTGATTTTCGACAAGAGATAACACCCCCCCATTACGTCATGCTTCAGAAATGTGGAAAATGGTCCGTTTTCAAATGTTTTATTTTTGAACGTCAGTTCACATTTGTAGGTGGATCATCAGTGTTAGAGCTAAAATTAGCATGTTTAAAGTGATTTTCATGCTTCCAGGGGCTCGGGAAGTTAATTAAATACCATTTGGAGGCATTTAATGTTCGAGCAAAAACGGCTGATTTTCGACAAAAGAGATAACACCCCCCCATTACGTCATGCTTCAGAAATGTGGAAAATGGTCCGTTTTCAAATGTTTTATTTTTGAACGTCAGTTCACATTTGTAGGTGGATCATCAGTGTTAGAGCTAAAATTAGCATGTTTAAAGTGATTTTCATGCTTCCAGGGGCCCAAAACACAAGATTTATTGAATGGTTAAAAGTGCATGAAAATGGCCAATTTACTCACTCTGAGTTCTCAAAAAGGGTTTCTTCACCCCGGGAAGTTAATTAAATACCATTTGGAGGCATTTAATGTTCGAGCAAAAACGGCTGATTTTCGACAAAAGAGATAACACCCCCCCATTACGTCATGCTTCAGAAATGTGGAAAATGGTCCGTTTTCAAATGTTTTATTTTTGAACGTCAGTTCACATTTGTAGGTGGATCATCAGTGTTAGAGCTAAAATTAGCATGTTTAAAGTGATTTTCATGCTTCCAGGGGCTCGGGAAGTTAATTAAATACCATTTGGAGGCATTTAATGTTCGAGCAAAAACGGCTGATTTTCGACAAAAGAGATACCACCCCCCCATTACGTCATGCTTCAGAAATGTAGAAAATGGTCCGTTTTCAAATGTTTTATTTTTGAACGTCAGTTCACATTTGTAGGTGGATCATCAGTGTTAGAGCTAAAATTAGCATGTTTAAAGTGATTTTCATGCTTCCAGGGGCCCAAAACACAAGATTTATGGAATGGTTAAAAGTGCATGAAAATGGCCAATTTACTCACTCTGAGTTCTCAAAAAGGGTTTCTTCACCCCGGGAAGTTAATTAAATACCATTTGGAGGCATTTAATGTTCGAGCAAAAACGGCTGATTTTCGACAAAAGAGATAACACCCCCCCATTACGTCATGCTTCAGAAATGTGGAAAATGGTCCGTTTTCAAATGTTTTATTTTTGAACGTCAGTTCACATTTGTAGGTGGATCATCAGTGTTAGAGCTAAAATTAGCATGTTTAAAGTGATTTTCATGCTTCCAGGGGCTCGGGAAGTTAATTAAATACCATTTGGAGGCATTTAATGTTCGAGCAAAAACGGCTGATTTTCGACAAAAGAGATAACACCCCCCCATTACGTCATGCTTCAGAAATGTGGAAAATGGTCCGTTTTCAAATGTTTTATTTTTGAACGTCAGTTCACATTTGTAGGTGGATCATCAGTGTTAGAGCTAAAATTAGCATGTTTAAAGTGATTTTCATGCTTCCAGGGGCCCAAAACACAAGATTTATGGAATGGTTAAAAGTGCATGAAAATGGCCAATTTACTCACTCTGAGTTCTCAAAAAGGGTTTCTTCACCCCGGGAAGTTAATTAAATACCATTTGGAGGCATTTAATGTTCGAGCAAAAACGGCTGATTTTCGACAAAAGAGATAACACCCCCTCATTACGTCATGCTTCAGAAATGTGGAAAATGGTCCGTTTTCAAATGTTTTATTTTTGAACGTCAGTTCACATTTGTAGGTGGATCATCAGTGTTAGAGCTAAAATTAGCATGTTTAAAGTGATTTTCATGCTTCCAGGGGCCCAAAACACAAGATTTATGGAATGGTTAAAAGTGCATGAAAATGGCCAATTTACTCACTCTGAGTTCTCAAAAAGGGTTTCTTCACCCCGGGAAGTTAATTAAATACAATTTGGAGGCATTTAATGTTCGAGCAAAAACGGCTGATTTTCGACAAAAGAGATAACACCCCCCCATTACGTCATGCTTCAGAAATGTGGAAAATGGTCCGTTTTCAAATGTTTTATTTTTGAACGTCAGTTCACATTTGTAGGTGGATCATCAGTGTTAGAGCTAAAATTAGCATGTTTAAAGTGATTTTCATGCTTCCAGGGGCCCAAAACACAAGATTTATGGAATGGTTAAAAGTGCATGAAAATGGCCAATTTACTCACTCTGAGTTCTCAAAAAGGGTTTCTTCACCCCGGGAAGTTAATTAAATACCATTTGGAGGCATTTAATGTTCGAGCAAAAACGGCTGATTTTCGACAAAAGAGATAACACCCCCCCATTACGTCATGCTTCAGAAATGTGGAAAATGGTCCGTTTTCAAATGTTTTATTTTTGAACGTCAGTTCACATTTGTAGGTGGATCATCAGTGTTAGAGCTAAAATTAGCATGTTGAAAGTGATTTTCATGCTTCCAGGGGCTCGGGAAGTTAATTAAATACCATTTGGAGGCATTTAATGTTCGAGCAAAAACGGCTGATTTTCGACAAAAGAGATAACACCCCCCCATTACGTCATGCTTCAGAAATGTGGAAAATGGTCCGTTTTCAAATGTTTTATTTTTGAACGTCAGTTCACATTTGTAGGTGGATCATCAGTGTTAGAGCTAAAATTAGCATGTTTAAAGTGATTTTCATGCTTCCAGGGGCTCGGGAAGTTAATTAAATACCATTTGGAGGCATTTAATGTTCGAGCAAAAACGGCTGATTTTCGACAAAAGAGATAACACCCCCCCATTACGTCATGCTTCAGAAATGTGGAAAATGGTCCGTTTTCAAATGTTTTATTTTTGAACGTCAGTTCACATTTGTAGGTGGATCATCAGTGTTAGAGCTAAAATTAGCATGTTTAAAGTGATTTTCATGCTTCCAGGGGCCCAAAACACAAGATTTATGGAATGGTTAAAAGTGCATGAAAATGGCCAATTTACTCACTCTGAGTTCTCAAAAAGGGTTTCTTCACCCCGGGAAGTTAATTAAATACCATTTGGAGGCATTTAATGTTCGAGCAAAAACGGCTGATTTTCGACAAAAGAGATAACACCCCCCCATTACGTCATGCTTCAGAAATGTGGAAAATGGTCCGTTTTCAAATGTTTTATTTTTGAACGTCAGTTCACATTTGTAGGTGGATCATCAGTGTTAGAGCTAAAATTAGCATGTTTAAAGTGATTTTCATGCTTCCAGGGGCTCGGGAAGTTAATTAAATACCATTTGGAGGCATTTAATGTTCGAGCAAAAACGGCTGATTTTCGACAAAAGAGATAACACCCCCCCATTACGTCATGCTTCAGAAATGTGGAAAATGGTCCGTTTTCAAATGTTTTATTTTTGAACGTCAGTTCACATTTGTAGGTGGATCATCAGTGTTAGAGCTAAAATTAGCATGTTTAAAGTGATTTTCATGCTTCCAGGGGCTCGGGAAGTTAATTAAATACCATTTGGAGGCATTTAATGTTCGAGCAAAAACGGCTGATTTTCGACAAAAGAGATAACACCCCCCATTACGTCATGCTTCAGAAATGTGGAAAATGGTCCGTTTTCAAATGTTTTATTTTTGAACGTCAGTTCACATTTGTAGGTGGATCATCAGTGTTAGAGCTAAAATTAGCATGTTTAAAGTGATTTTCATGCTTCTTGGGGCCCAAAACACAAGATTTATGGAATGGTTAAAAGTGCATGAAAATGGCCAATTTACTCACTCTGAGTTCTCAAAAAGGGTTTCTTCACCCCGGGAAGTTAATTAAATACCATTTGGAGGCATTTAATGTTCGAGCAAAAACGGCTGATTTTCGACAAAAGAGATAACACCCCCCCATTACGTCATGCTTCAGAAATGTGGAAAATGGTCCGTTTTCAAATGTTTTATTTTTGAACGTCAGTTCACATTTGTAGGTGGATCATCAGTGTTAGAGCTAAAATTAGCATGTTTAAAGTGATTTTCATGCTTCCAGGGGCTCGGGAAGTTAATTAAATACCATTTGGAGGCATTTAATGTTCGAGCAAAAACGGCTGATTTTCGACAAAAGAGATAACACCCCCCCATTACGTCATGCTTCAGAAATGTGGAAAATGGTCCGTTTTCAAATGTTTTATTTTTGAACGTCAGTTCACATTTGTAGGTGGATCATCAGTGTTAGAGCTAAAATTAGCATGTTTAAAGTGATTTTCATGCTTCTTGGGGCCCAAAACACAAGATTTATGGAATGGTTAAAAGTGCATGAAAATGGCCAATTTACTCACTCTGAGTTCTCAAAAAGGGTTTCTTCACCCCGGGAAGTTAATTAAATACCATTTGGAGGCATTTAATGTTCGAGCAAAAACGGCTGATTTTCGACAAAAGAGATAACACCCCCCATTACGTCATGATTCAGAAATGTGGAAAATGGTCCGTTTTCAAATGTTTTATTTTTGAACGTCAGTTCACATTTGTAGGTGGATCATCAGTGTTAGAGCTAAAATTAGCATGTTTAAAGTGATTTTCATGCTTCCAGGGGCCCAAAACACAAGATTTATGGAATGGTTAAAAGTGCATGAAAATGGCCAATTTACTCACTCTGAGTTCTCAAAAAGGGTTTCTTCACCCCGGGGAAGTTAATTAAATACCATTTGGAGGCATTTAATGTTCGAGCAAAAACGGCTGATTTTCGACAAAAGAGATAACACCCCCCCATTACGTCATGCTTCAGAAATGTGGAAAATGGTCCGTTTTCAAATGTTTTATTTTTGAACGTCAGTTCACATTTGTAGGTGGATCATCAGTGTTAGAGCTAAAATTAGCATGATTAAAGTGATTTTCATGCTTCCAGGGGCTCGGGAAGTTAATTAAATACCATTTGGAGGCATTTAATGTTCGAGCAAAAACGGCTGATTTTCGACAAAAGAGATAACACCCCCCATTACGTCATGCTTCAGAAATGTGGAAAATGGTCCGTTTTCAAATGTTTTATTTTTGAACGTCAGTTCACATTTGTAGGTGGATCATCAGTGTTAGAGCTAAAATTAGCATGTTTAAAGTGATTTTCATGCTTCCAGGGGCTCGGGAAGTTAATTAAATACCATTTGGAGGCATTTAATGTTCGAGCAAAAACGGCTGATTTTCGACAAAAGAGATAACACCCCCCCATTACGTCATGCTTCAGAAATGTGGAAAATGGTCCGTTTTCAAATGTTTTATTTTTGAACGTCAGTTCACATTTGTAGGTGGATCATCAGTGTTAGAGCTAAAATTAGCATGTTTAAAGTGATTTTCATGCTTCCAGGGGCCCAAAACACAAGATTTATGGAATGGTTAAAAGTGCATGAAAATGGCCAATTTACTCACTCTGAGTTCTCAAAAAGGGTTTCTTCACCCCGGGAAGTTAATTAAATACCATTTGGAGGCATTTAATGTTCGAGCAAAAACGGCTGATTTTCGACAAAAGAGATAACACCCCCTCATTACGTCATGCTTCAGAAATGTGGAAAATGGTCCGTTTTCAAATGTTTTATTTTTGAACGTCAGTTCACATTTGTAGGTGGATCATCAGTGTTAGAGCTAAAATTAGCATGTTTAAAGTGATTTTCATGCTTCCAGGGGCCCAAAACACAAGATTTATGGAATGGTTAAAAGTGCATGAAAATGGCCAATTTACTCACTCTGAGTTCTCAAAAAGGGTTTCTTCACCCCGGGAAGTTAATTAAATACAATTTGGAGGCATTTAATGTTCGAGCAAAAACGGCTGATTTTCGACAAAAGAGATAACACCCCCCCATTACGTCATGCTTCAGAAATGTGGAAAATGGTCCGTTTTCAAATGTTTTACTTTTGAACGTCAGTTCACATTTGTAGGTGGATCATCAGTGTTAGAGCTAAAATTAGCATGTTTAAAGTGATTTTCATGCTTCCAGGGGCCCAAAACACAAGATTTATGGAATGGTTAAAAGTGCATGAAAATGGCCAATTTACTCACTCTGAGTTCTCAAAAAGGGTTTCTTCACCCCGGGAAGTTAATTAAATACCATTTGGAGGCATTTAATGTTCGAGCAAAAACGGCTGATTTTCGACAAAAGAGATAACACCCCCCCATTACGTCATGCTTCAGAAATGTGGAAAATGGTCCGTTTTCAAATGTTTTATTTTTGAACGTCAGTTCACATTTGTAGGTGGATCATCAGTGTTAGAGCTAAAATTAGCATGTTGAAAGTGATTTTCATGCTTCCAGGGGCTCGGGAAGTTAATTAAATACCATTTGGAGGCATTTAATGTTCGAGCAAAAACGGCTGATTTTCGACAAAAGAGATAACACCCCCCCATTACGTCATGCTTCAGAAATGTGGAAAATGGTCCGTTTTCAAATGTTTTATTTTTGAACGTCAGTTCACATTTGTAGGTGGATCATCAGTGTTAGAGCTAAAATTAGCATGTTTAAAGTGATTTTCATGCTTCCAGGGGCTCGGGAAGTTAATTAAATACCATTTGGAGGCATTTAATGTTCGAGCAAAAACGGCTGATTTTCGACAAAAGAGATAACACCCCCCCATTACGTCATGCTTCAGAAATGTGGAAAATGGTCCGTTTTCAAATGTTTTATTTTTGAACGTCAGTTCACATTTGTAGGTGGATCATCAGTGTTAGAGCTAAAATTAGCATGTTTAAAGTGATTTTCATGCTTCCAGGGGCCCAAAACACAAGATTTATGGAATGGTTAAAAGTGCATGAAAATGGCCAATTTACTCACTCTGAGTTCTCAAAAAGGGTTTCTTCACCCCGGGAAGTTAATTAAATACCATTTGGAGGCATTTAATGTTCGAGCAAAAACGGCTGATTTTCGACAAAAGAGATAACACCCCCCCATTACGTCATGCTTCAGAAATGTGGAAAATGGTCCGTTTTCAAATGTTTTATTTTTGAACGTCAGTTCACATTTGTAGGTGGATCATCAGTGTTAGAGCTAAAATTAGCATGTTTAAAGTGATTTTCATGCTTCCAGGGGCTCGGGAAGTTAATTAAATACCATTTGGAGGCATTTAATGTTCGAGCAAAAACGGCTGATTTTCGACAAAAGAGATAACACCCCCCCATTACGTCATGCTTCAGAAATGTGGAAAATGGTCCGTTTTCAAATGTTTTATTTTTGAACGTCAGTTCACATTTGTAGGTGGATCATCAGTGTTAGAGCTAAAATTAGCATGTTTAAAGTGATTTTCATGCTTCCAGGGGCTCGGGAAGTTAATTAAATACCATTTGGAGGCATTTAATGTTCGAGCAAAAACGGCTGATTTTCGACAAAAGAGATAACACCCCCCATTACGTCATGCTTCAGAAATGTGGAAAATGGTCCGTTTTCAAATGTTTTATTTTTGAACGTCAGTTCACATTTGTAGGTGGATCATCAGTGTTAGAGCTAAAATTAGCATGTTTAAAGTGATTTTCATGCTTCTTGGGGCCCAAAACACAAGATTTATGGAATGGTTAAAAGTGCATGAAAATGGCCAATTTACTCACTCTGAGTTCTCAAAAAGGGTTTCTTCACCCCGGGAAGTTAATTAAATACCATTTGGAGGCATTTAATGTTCGAGCAAAAACGGCTGATTTTCGACAAAAGAGATAACACCCCCCCATTACGTCATGCTTCAGAAATGTGGAAAATGGTCCGTTTTCAAATGTTTTATTTTTGAACGTCAGTTCACATTTGTAGGTGGATCATCAGTGTTAGAGCTAAAATTAGCATGTTTAAAGTGATTTTCATGCTTCCAGGGGCTCGGGAAGTTAATTAAATACCATTTGGAGGCATTTAATGTTCGAGCAAAAACGGCTGATTTTCGACAAAAGAGATAACACCCCCCCATTACGTCATGCTTCAGAAATGTGGAAAATGGTCCGTTTTCAAATGTTTTATTTTTGAACGTCAGTTCACATTTGTAGGTGGATCATCAGTGTTAGAGCTAAAATTAGCATGTTTAAAGTGATTTTCATGCTTCTTGGGGCCCAAAACACAAGATTTATGGAATGGTTAAAAGTGCATGAAAATGGCCAATTTACTCACTCTGAGTTCTCAAAAAGGGTTTCTTCACCCCGGGAAGTTAATTAAATACCATTTGGAGGCATTTAATGTTCGAGCAAAAACGGCTGATTTTCGACAAAAGAGATAACACCCCCCATTACGTCATGATTCAGAAATGTGGAAAATGGTCCGTTTTCAAATGTTTTATTTTTGAACGTCAGTTCACATTTGTAGGTGGATCATCAGTGTTAGAGCTAAAATTAGCATGTTTAAAGTGATTTTCATGCTTCCAGGGGCTCGGGAAGTTAATTAAATACCATTTGGAGGCATTTAATGTTCGAGCAAAAACGGCTGATTTTCGACAAAAGAGATAACACCCCCCCATTACGTCATGCTTCAGAAATGTGGAAAATGGTCCGTTTTCAAATGTTTTATTTTTGAACGTCAGTTCACATTTGTAGGTGGATCATCAGTGTTAGAGCTAAAATTAGCATGTTTAAAGTGATTTTCATGCTTCCAGGGGCTCGGGAAGTTAATTAAATACCATTTGGAGGCATTTAATGTTCGAGCAAAAACGGCTGATTTTCGACAAAAGAGATAACACCCCCCCATTACGTCATGCTTCAGAAATGTGGAAAATGGTCCGTTTTCAAATGTTTTATTTTTGAACGTCAGTTCACATTTGTAGGTGGATCATCAGTGTTAGAGCTAAAATTAGCATGTTTAAAGTGATTTTCATGCTTCCAGGGGCTCGGGAAGTTAATTAAATACCATTTGGAGGCATTTAATGTTCGAGCAAAAACGGCTGATTTTCGACAAAAGAGATAACACCCCCCCATTACGTCATGCTTCAGAAATGTGGAAAATGGTCCGTTTTCAAATGTTTTATTTTTGAACGTCAGTTCACATTTGTAGGTGGATCATCAGTGTTAGAGCTAAAATTAGCATGTTTAAAGTGATTTTCATGCTTCCAGGGGCCCAAAACACAAGATTTATGGAATGGTTAAAAGTGCATGAAAATGGCCAATTTACTCACTCTGAGTTCTCAAAAAGCGTTTCTTCACCCCGGGAAGTTAATTAAATACCATTTGGAGGCATTTAATGTTCGAGCAAAAACAGCTGATTTTCGACAAAAGAGATAACACCCCCCCATTACGTCATGCTTCAGAAATGTGGAAAATGGTCCGTTTTCAAATGTTTTATTTTTGAACGTCAGTTCACATTTGTAGGTGGATCATCAGTGTTAGAGCTAAAATTAGCATGTTTAAAGTGATTTTCATGCTTCCAGGGGCCCAAAACACAAGATTTATGGAATGGTTAAAAGTGCATGAAAATGGCCAATTTACTCACTCTGAGTTCTCAAAAAGGGTTTCTTCACCCCGGGAAGTTAATTAAATACCATTTGGAGGCATTTAATGTTCGAGCAAAAACGGCTGATTTTCGACAAAAGAGATAACACCCCCCCATTACGTCATGCTTCAGAAATGTGGAAAATGGTCCGTTTTCAAATGTTTTATTTTTGAACGTCAGTTCACATTTGTAGGTGGATCATCAGTGTTAGAGCTAAAATTAGCATGTTTAAAGTGATTTTCATGCTTCCAGGGGCCCAAAACACAAGATTTATGGAATGGTTAAAAGTGCATGAAAATGGCCAATTTACTCACTCTGAGTTCTCAAAAAGGGTTTTTTCACCCCGGGAAGTTAATTAAATACCATTTGGAGGCATTTAATGTTCGAGCAAAAACGGCTGATTTTCGACAAAAGAGATAACACCCCCCCATTACGTCATGCTTCAGAAATGTGGAAAATGGTCCGTTTTCAAATGTTTTATTTTTGAACGTCAGTTCACATTTGTAGGTGGATCATCAATGTTAGAGCTAAAATTAGCATGTTTAAAGTGATTTTCATGCTTCCAGGGGCCCAAAACACAAGATTTATGGAATGGTTAAAAGTGCATGAAAATGGCCAATTTACTCACTCTGAGTTCTCAAAAAGGGTTTCTTCACCCCGGGAAGTTAATTAAATACCATTTGGAGGCATTTAATGTTAGAGCAAAAACGGCTGATTTTCGACAAAAGAGATAACACCCCCCCATTACGTCATGCTTCAGAAATGTGGAAAATGGTCCGTTTTCAAATGTTTTATTTTTGAACGTCAGTTCACATTTGTAGGTGGATCATCAGTGTTAGAGCTAAAATTAGCATGTTTAAAGTGATTTTCATGCTTCCAGGGGCCCAAAACACAAGATTTATGGAATGGTTAAAAGTGAATGAAAATGGCCAATTTACTCACTCTTAGTTCTCAAAAAGGGTTTCTTCACCCCGGGAAGTTAATTAAATACCATTTGGAGGCATTTAATGTTCGAGCAAAAACGGCTGATTTTCGACAAAAGAGATAACACCCCCCCATTACGTCATGCTTCAGAAATGTGGAAAATGGTCCGTTTTCAAATGTTTTATTTTTGAACGTCAGTTCACATTTGTAGGTGGATCATCAGTGTTAGAGCTAAAATTAGCATGTTTAAAGTGATTTTCATGCTTCCAGGGGCCCAAAACACAAGATTTATGGAATGGTTAAAAGTGCATGAAAATGGCCAATTTACTCACTCTGAGTTCTCAAAAAGGGTTTCTTCACCCCGGGAAGTTAATTAAATACCATTTGGAGGCATTTAATGTTAGAGCAAAAACGGCTGATTTTCGACAAAAGAGATAACACCCCCCCATTACGTCATGCTTCAGAAATGTGGAAAATGGTCCGTTTTCAAATGTTTTATTTTTGAACGTCAGTTCACATTTGTAGGTGGATCATCAGTGTTAGAGCTAAAATTAGCATGTTTAAAGTGATTTTCATGCTTCCAGGGGCCCAAAACACAAGATTTATGGAATGGTTAAAAGTGAATGAAAATGGCCAATTTACTCACTCTTAGTTCTCAAAAAGGGTTTCTTCACCCCGGGAAGTTAATTAAATACCATTTGGAGGCATTTAATGTTCGAGCAAAAACGGCTGATTTTCGACAAAAGAGATAACACCCCCCCATTACGTCATGCTTCAGAAATGTGGAAAATGGTCCGTTTTCAAATGTTTTATTTTTGAACGTCAGTTCACATTTGTAGGTGGATCATCAGTGTTAGAGCTAAAATTAGCATGTTTAAAGTGATTTTCATGCTTCCAGGGGCCCAAAACACAAGATTTATGGAATGGTTAAAAGTGCATGAAAATGGCCAATTTACTCACTCTGAGTTCTCAAAAAGGGTTTCTTCACCCCGGGAAGTTAATTAAATACCATTTGGAGGCATTTAATGTTCGAGCAAAAACGGCTGATTTTCGACAAAAGAGATAACACCCCCCCATTACGTCATGCTTCAGAAATGTGGAAAATGGTCCGTTTTCAAATGTTTTATTTTTGAACGTCAGTTCACATTTGTAGGTGGATCATCAGTGTTAGAGCTAAAATTAGCATGTTTAAAGTGATTTTCATGCTTCCAGGGGCTCGGGAAGTTAATTAAATACCATTTGGAGGCATTTAATGTTCGAGCAAAAACGGCTGATTTTCGACAAAAGAGATAACACCCCCCCATTACGTCATGCTTCAGAAATGTGGAAAATGGTCCGTTTTCAAATGTTTTATTTTTGAACGTCAGTTCACATTTGTAGGTGGATCATCAGTGTTAGAGCTAAAATTAGCATGTTTAAAGTGATTTTCATGCTTCCAGGGGCCCAAAACACAAGATTTATGGAATGGTTAAAAGTGCATGAAAATGGCCAATTTACTCACTCTGAGTTCTCAAAAAGGGTTTCTTCACCCCGGGAAGTTAATTAAATACCATTTGGAGGCATTTAATGTTCGAGCAAAAACGGCTGATTTTCGACAAAAGAGATAACACCCCCCCATTACGTCATGCTTCAGAAATGTGGAAAATGGTCCGTTTTCAAATGTTTTATTTTTGAACGTCAGTTCACATTTGTAGGTGGATCATCAGTGTTAGAGCTAAAATTAGCATGTTTAAAGTGATTTTCATGCTTCCAGGGGCCCAAAACACAAGATTTATGGAATGGTTAAAAGTGCATGAAAATGGCCAATTTACTCACTCTGAGTTCTCAAAAAGGGTTTCTTCACCCCGGGAAGTTAATTAAATACCATTTGGAGGCATTTAATGTTCGAGCAAAAACGGCTGATTTTCGACAAAAGAGATAACACCCCCCATTACGTCATGCTTCAGAAATGTGGAAAATGGTCCGTTTTCAAATGTTTTATTTTTGAACGTCAGTTCACATTTGTAGGTGGATCATCAGTGTTAGAGCTAAAATTAGCATGTTTAAAGTGATTTTCATGCTTCCAGGGGCCCAAAACACAAGATTTATGGAATGGTTAAAAGTGCATGAAAATGGCCAATTTACTCACTCTGAGTTCTCAAAAAGGGTTTCTTCACCCCGGGAAGTTAATTAAATACCATTTGGAGGCATTTAATGTTAGAGCAAAAACGGCTGATTTTCGACAAAAGAGATAACACCCCCCCATTACGTCATGCTTCAGAAATGTGGAAAATGGTCCGTTTTCAAATGTTTTATTTTTGAACGTCAGTTCACATTTGTAGGTGGATCATCAGTGTTAGAGCTAAAATTAGCATGTTTAAAGTGATTTTCATGCTTCCAGGGGCTCGGGAAGTTAATTAAATACCATTTGGAGGCATTTAATGTTCGAGCAAAAACGGCTGATTTTCGACAAAAGAGATAACACCCCCCCATTACGTCATGCTTCAGAAATTTGGAAAATGGTCCGTTTTCAAATGTTTTATTTTTGAACGTCAGTTCACATTTGTAGGTGGATCATCAGTGTTAGAGCTAAAATTAGCATGTTTAAAGTGATTTTCATGCTTCCAGGGGCCCAAAACACAAGATTTATGGAATGGTTAAAAGTGCATGAAAATGGCCAATTTACTCACTCTGAGTTCTCAAAAAGGGTTTCTTCACCCCGGGAAGTTAATTAAATACCATTTGGAGGCATTTAATGTTCGAGCAAAAACGGCTGATTTTCGACAAAAGAGATAACACCCCCCCATTACGTCATGCTTCAGAAATGTGGAAAATGGTCCGTTTTCAAATGTTTTATTTTTGAACGTCAGTTCACATTTGTAGGTGGATCATCAGTGTTAGAGCTAAAATTAGCATGTTTAAAGTGATTTTCATGCTTCCAGGGGCCCAAAACACAAGATTTATGGAATGGTTAAAAGTGCATGAAAATGGCCAATTTACTCACTCTGAGTTCTCAAAAAGGGTTTCTTCACCCCGGGAAGTTAATTAAATACCATTTGGAGGCATTTAATGTTCGAGCAAAAACGGCTGATTTTCGACAAAAGAGATAACACCCCCCCCATTACGTCATGCTTCAGAAATGTGGAAAATGGTCCGTTTTCAAATGTTTTATTTTTGAACGTCAGTTCACATTTGTAGGTGGATCATCAGTGTTAGAGCTAAAATTAGCATGTTTAAAGTGATTTTCATGCTTCCAGGGGCTCGGGAAGTTAATTAAATACCATTTGGAGGCATTTAATGTTCGAGCAAAAACGGCTGATTTTCGACAAAAGAGATAACACCCCCCATTACGTCATGCTTCAGAAATGTGGAAAATGGTCCGTTTTCAAATGTTTTATTTTTGAACGTCAGTTCACATTTGTAGGTGGATCATCAGTGTTAGAGCTAAAATTAGCATGTTTAAAGTGATTTTCATGCTTCCAGGGGCTCGGGAAGTTAATTAAATACCATTTGGAGGCATTTAATGTTCGAGCAAAAACGGCTGATTTTCGACAAAAGAGATAACACCCCCCCATTACGTCATGCTTCAGAAATGTGGAAAATGGTCCGTTTTCAAATGTTTTATTTTTGAACGTCAGTTCACATTTGTAGGTGGATCATCAGTGTTAGAGCTAAAATTAGCATGTTTAAAGTGATTTTCATGCTTCCAGGGGCTCGGGAAGTTAATTAAATACCATTTGGAGGCATTTAATGTTCGAGCAAAAACGGCAGATTTTCGACAAAAGAGATAACACCCCCCCATTATGTCATGCTTCAGAAATGTGGAAAATGGTCCGTTTTCAAATGTTTTATTTTTGAACGTCAGTTCACATTTGTAGGTGGATCATCAGTGTTAGAGCTAAAATTAGCATGTTTAAAGTGATTTTCATGCTTCCAGGGGCCCAAAACACAAGATTTATGGAATGGTTAAAAGTGCATGAAAATGGCCAATTTACTCACTCTGAGTTCTCAAAAAGGGTTTCTTCACCCCGGGAAGTTAATTAAATACCATTTGGAGGCATTTAATGTTAAAGCAAAAACGGCTGATTTTCGACAAGAGATAACACCCCCCCATTACGTCATGCTTCAGAAATGTGGAAAATGGTCCGTTTTCAAATGTTTTATTTTTGAACGTCAGTTCACATTTGTAGGTGGATCATCAGTGTTAGAGCTAAAATTAGCATGTTTAAAGTGATTTTCATGCTTCCAGGGGCTCGGGAAGTTAATTAAATACCATTTGGAGGCATTTAATGTTCGAGCAAAAACGGCTGATTTTCGACAAAAGAGATAACACCCCCCCATTACGTCATGCTTCAGAAATGTGGAAAATGGTCCGTTTTCAAATGTTTTATTTTTGAACGTCAGTTCACATTTGTAGGTGGATCATCAGTGTTAGAGCTAAAATTAGCATGTTTAAAGTGATTTTCATGCTTCCAGGGGCCCAAAACACAAGATTTATGGAATGGTTAAAAGTGCATGAAAATGGCCAATTTACTCACTCTGAGTTCTCAAAAAGGGTTTCTTCACCCCGGGAAGTTAATTAAATACCATTTGGAGGCATTTAATGTTCGAGCAAAAACGGCTGATTTTCGACAAAAGAGATAACACCCCCCCATTACGTCATGCTTCAGAAATGTGGAAAATGGTCCGTTTTCAAATGTTTTATTTTTGAACGTCAGTTCACATTTGTAGGTGGATCATCAGTGTTAGAGCTAAAATTAGCATGTTTAAAGTGATTTTCATGCTTCCAGGGGCTCGGGAAGTTAATTAAATACCATTTGGAGGCATTTAATGTTCGAGCAAAAACGGCTGATTTTCGACAAAAGAGATACCACCCCCCCATTACGTCATGCTTCAGAAATGTGGAAAATGGTCCGTTTTCAAATGTTTTATTTTTGAACGTCAGTTCACATTTGTAGGTGGATCATCAGTGTTAGAGCTAAAATTAGCATGTTTAAAGTGATTTTCATGCTTCCAGGGGCCCAAAACACAAGATTTATGGAATGGTTAAAAGTGCATGAAAATGGCCAATTTACTCACTCTGAGTTCTCAAAAAGGGTTTCTTCACCCCGGGAAGTTAATTAAATACCATTTGGAGGCATTTAATGTTCGAGCAAAAACGGCTGATTTTCGACAAAAGAGATAACACCCCCCCATTACGTCATGCTTCAGAAATGTGGAAAATGGTCCGTTTTCAAATGTTTTATTTTTGAACGTCAGTTCACATTTGTAGGTGGATCATCAGTGTTAGAGCTAAAATTAGCATGTTTAAAGTGATTTTCATGCTTCCAGGGGCTCGGGAAGTTAATTAAATACCATTTGGAGGCATTTAATGTTCGAGCAAAAACGGCTGATTTTCGACAAAAGAGATAACACCCCCCCATTACGTCATGCTTCAGAAATGTGGAAAATGGTCCGTTTTCAAATGTTTTATTTTTGAACGTCAGTTCACATTTGTAGGTGGATCATCAGTGTTAGAGCTAAAATTAGCATGTTTAAAGTGATTTTCATGCTTCCAGGGGCTCGGGAAGTTAATTAAATACCATTTGGAGGCATTTAATGTTCGAGCAAAAACGGCTGATTTTCGACAAAAGAGATACCACCCCCCCATTACGTCATGCTTCAGAAATGTGGAAAATGGTCCGTTTTCAAATGTTTTATTTTTGAACGTCAGTTCACATTTGTAGGTGGATCATCAGTGTTAGAGCTAAAATTAGCATGTTTAAAGTGATTTTCATGCTTCCAGGGGCCCAAAACACAAGATTTATGGAATGGTTAAAAGTGCATGAAAATGGCCAATTTACTCACTCTGAGTTCTCAAAAAGGGTTTCTTCACCCCGGGAAGTTAATTAAATACCATTTGGAGGCATTTAATGTTCGAGCAAAAACGGCTGATTTTCGACAAAAGAGATAACACCCCCCCATTACGTCATGCTTCAGAAATGTGGAAAATGGTCCGTTTTCAAATGTTTTATTTTTGAACGTCAGTTCACATTTGTAGGTGGATCATCAGTGTTAGAGCTAAAATTAGCATGTTTAAAGTGATTTTCATGCTTCCAGGGGCTCGGGAAGTTAATTAAATACCATTTGGAGGCATTTAATGTTCGAGCAAAAACGGCTGATTTTCGACAAAAGAGATAACACCCCCCCATTACGTCATGCTTCAGAAATGTGGAAAATGGTCCGTTTTCAAATGTTTTATTTTTGAACGTCAGTTCACATTTGTAGGTGGATCATCAGTGTTAGAGCTAAAATTAGCATGTTTAAAGTGATTTTCATGCTTCCAGGGGCTCGGGAAGTTAATTAAATACCATTTGGAGGCATTTAATGTTCGAGCAAAAACGGCTGATTTTCTACAAAAGAGATAACACCCCCCCATTACGTCATGCTTCAGAAATGTGGAAAATGGTCCGTTTTCAAATGTTTTATTTTTGAACGTCAGTTCACATTTGTAGGTGGATCATCAGTGTTAGAGCTAAAATTAGCATGTTTAAAGTGATTTTCATGCTTCCAGGGGCTCGGGAAGTTAATTAAATACCATTTGGAGGCATTTAATGTTCGAGCAAAAACGGCTGATTTTCGACAAAAGAGATAACACCCCCCCATTACGTCATGCTTCAGAAATGTGGAAAATGGTCCGTTTTCAAATGTTTTATTTTTGAACGTCAGTTCACATTTGTAGGTGGATCATCAGTGTTAGAGCTAAAATTAGCATGTTTAAAGTGATTTTCATGCTTCCAGGGGCCCAAAACACAAGATTTATGGAATGGTTAAAAGTGCATGAAAATGGCCAATTTACTCACTCTGAGTTCTCAAAAAGGGTTTCTTCACCCCGGGAAGTTAATTAAATACCATTTGGAGGCATTTAATGTTCAAGCAAAAACGGCTGATTTTCGACAAAAGAGATAACACCCCCCCATTACGTCATGATTCAGAAATGTGGAAAATGGTCCGTTTTCAAATGTTTTATTTTTGAACGTCAGTTCACATTTGTAGGTGGATCATCAGTGTTAGAGCTAAAATTAGCATGTTTAAAGTGATTTTCATGCTTCCAGGGGCCCAAAACACAAGATTTATGGAATGGTTAAAAGTGCATGAAAATGGCCAATTTACTCACTCTGAGTTCTCAAAAAGGGTTTCTTCACCCCGGGAAGTTAATTAAATACCATTTGGAGGCATTTAATGTTCGAGCAAAAACGGCTGATTTTCGACAAAAGAGATAACACCCCCCCATTACGTCATGCTTCAGAAATGTGGAAAATGGTCCGTTTTCAAATGTTTTATTTTTGAACGTCAGTTCACATTTGTAGGTGGATCATCAGTGTTAGAGCTAAAATTAGCATGTTTAAAGTGATTTTCATGCTTCCAGGGGCTCGGGAAGTTAATTAAATACCATTTGGAGGCATTTAATGTTTGAGCAAAAACGGCTGATTTTCGACAAAAGAGATAACACCCCCCCATTACGTCATGCTTCAGAAATGTGGAAAATGGTCCGTTTTCAAATGTTTTATTTTTGAACGTCAGTTCACATTTGTAGGTGGATCATCAGTGTTAGAGCTAAAATTAGCATGTTTAAAGTGATTTTCATGCTTCCAGGGGCCCAAAACACAAGATTTATGGAATGGTTAAAAGTGCATGAAAATGGCCAATTTACTCACTCTGAGTTCTCAAAAAGGGTTTCTTCACCCCGGGAAGTTAATTAAATACCATTTGGAGGCATTTAATGTTCGAGCAAAAACGGCTGATTTTCGACAAAAGAGATAACACCCCCCCATTACGTCATGCTTCAGAAATGTGGAAAATGGTCCATTTTCAAATGTTTTATTTTTGAACGTCAGTTCACATTTGTAGGTGGATCATCAGTGTTAGAGCTAAAATTAGCATGTTTAAAGTGATTTTCATGCTTCCAGGGGCCCAAAACACAAGATTTATGGAATGGTGAAAAGTGCATGAAAATGGCCAATTTACTCACTCTGAGTTCTCAAAAAGGGTTTCTTCACCCCGGGAAGTTAATTAAATACCATTTGGAGGCATTTAATGTTCGAGCAAAAACGGCTGATTTTCGACAAAAGAGATAACACCCCCCCATTACGTCATGCTTCAGAAATGTGGAAAATGGTCCGTTTTCAAATGTTTTATTTTTGAACGTCAGTTCACATTTGTAGGTGGATCATCAGTGTTAGAGCTAAAATTAGCATGTTTAAAGTGATTTTCATGCTTCCAGGGGCCCAAAACACAAGATTTATGGAATGGTTAAAAGTGCATGAAAATGGCCAATTTACTCACTCTGAGTTCTCAAAAAGGGTTTCTTCACCCCGGGAAGTTAATTAAATA
This sequence comes from Lissotriton vulgaris, assembly GCF_964263255.1. Classification (NCBI taxonomy): domain Eukaryota; kingdom Metazoa; phylum Chordata; class Amphibia; order Caudata; family Salamandridae; genus Lissotriton; species Lissotriton vulgaris. The sequence goes on from NW_028250151.1 coordinate 56,689, forward strand.
CCATTTGGAGGCATTTAATGTTCGAGCAAAAACGGCTGATTTTCGACAAAAGAGATAACACCCCCCCATTACGTCATGCTTCAGAAATGTGGAAAATGGTCCGTTTTCAAATGTTTTATTTTTGAACGTCAGTTCACATTTGTAGGTGGATCATCAGTGTTAGAGCTAAAATTAGCATGTTTAAAGTGATTTTCATGCTTCCAGGGGCCCAAAACACAAGATTTATGGAATGGTTAAAAGTGCATGAAAATGGCCAATTTACTCACTCTGAGTTCTCAAAAAGGGTTTCTTCACCCCGGGAAGTTAATTAAATACCATTTGGAGGCATTTAATGTTCGAGCAAAAACGGCTGATTTTCGACAAAAGAGATAACACCCCCCCATTACGTCATGCTTCAGAAATGTGGAAAATGGTCCGTTTTCAAATGTTTTATTTTTGAACGTCAGTTCACATTTGTAGGTGGATCATCAGTGTTAGAGCTAAAATTAGCATGTTTAAAGTGATTTTCATGCTTCCAGGGGCTCGGGAAGTTAATTAAATACCATTTGGAGGCATTTAATGTTCGAGCAAAAACGGCTGATTTTCGACAAAAGAGATAACACCCCCCATTACGTCATGCTTCAGAAATGTGGAAAATGGTCCGTTTTCAAATGTTTTATTTTTGAACGTCAGTTCACATTTGTAGGTGGATCATCAGTGTTAGAGCTAAAATTAGCATGTTTAAAGTGATTTTCATGCTTCCAGGGGCCCAAAACACAAGATTTATGGAATGGTTAAAAGTGCATGAAAATGGCCAATTTACTCACTCTGAGTTCTCAAAAAGGGTTTCTTCACCCCGGGAAGTTAATTAAATACCATTTGGAGGCATTTAATGTTCGAGCAAAAACGGCTGATTTTCGACAAAAGAGATAACACCCCCCCATTACGTCATGCTTCAGAAATGTGGAAAATGGTCCGTTTTCAAATGTTTTATTTTTGAACGTCAGTTCACATTTGTAGGTGGATCATCAGTGTTAGAGCTAAAATTAGCATGTTTAAAGTGATTTTCATGCTTCCAGGGGCTCGGGAAGTTAATTAAATACCATTTGGAGGCATTTAATGTTTGAGCAAAAACGGCTGATTTTCGACAAAAGAGATAACACCCCCCCATTACGTCATGCTTCAGAAATGTGGAAAATGGTCCGTTTTCAAATGTTTTATTTTTGAACGTCAGTTCACATTTGTAGGTGGATCATCAGTGTTAGAGCTAAAATTAGCATGTTTAAAGTGATTTTCATGCTTCCAGGGGCCCAAAACACAAGATTTATGGAATGGTTAAAAGTGCATGAAAATGGCCAATTTACTCACTCTGAGTTCTCAAAAAGGGTTTCTTCACCCCGGGAAGTTAATTAAATACCATTTGGAGGCATTTAATGTTCGAGCAAAAACGGCTGATTTTCGACAAAAGAGATAACACCCCCCCATTACGTCATGCTTCAGAAATGTGGAAAATGGTCCGTTTTCAAATGTTTTATTTTTGAACGTCAGTTCACATTTGTAGGTGGATCATCAGTGTTAGAGCTAAAATTAGCATGTTTAAAGTAATTTTCATGCTTCCAGGGGCTCGGGAAGTTAATTAAATACCATTTGGAGGCATTTAATGTTCGAGCAAAAACGGCTGATTTTCGACAAAAGAGATAACACCCCCCCATTACGTCATGCTTCAGAAATGTGGAAAATGGTCCGTTTTCAAATGTTTTATTTTTGAACGTCAGTTCACATTTGTAGGTGGATCATCAGTGTTAGAGCTAAAATTAGCATGTTTAAAGTGATTTTCATGCTTCCAGGGGCCCAAAACACAAGATTTATGGAATGGTTAAAAGTGCATGAAAATGGCCAATTTACTCACTCTGAGTTCTCAAAAAGGGTTTCTTCACCCCGGGAAGTTAATTAAATACCATTTGGAGGCATTTAATGTTCGAGCAAAAACGGCTGATTTTCGACAAAAGAGATAACACCCCCCCATTACGTCATGCTTCAGAAATGTGGAAAATGGTCCGTTTTCAAATGTTTTATTTTTGAACGTCAGTTCACATTTGTAGGTGGATCATCAGTGTTAGAGCTAAAATTAGCATGTTTAAAGTGATTTTCATGCTTCCAGGGGCTCGGGAAGTTAATTAAATACCATTTGGAGGCATTTAATGTTTGAGCAAAAACGGCTGATTTTCGACAAAAGAGATAACACCCCCCCATTACGTCATGCTTCAGAAATGTGGAAAATGGTCCGTTTTCAAATGTTTTATTTTTGAACGTCAGTTCACATTTGTAGGTGGATCATCAGTGTTAGAGCTAAAATTAGCATGTTTAAAGTGATTTTCATGCTTCCAGGGGCCCAAAACACAAGATTTATGGAATGGTTAAAAGTGCATGAAAATGGCCAATTTACTCACTCTGAGTTCTCAAAAAGGGTTTCTTCACCCCGGGAAGTTAATTAAATACCATTTGGAGGCATTTAATGTTCGAGCAAAAACGGCTGATTTTCGACAAAAGAGATAACACCCCCCCATTACGTCATGCTTCAGAAATGTGGAAAATGGTCTGTTTTCAAATGTTTTATTTTTGAACGTCAGTTCACATTTGTAGGTGGATCATCAGTGTTAGAGCTAAAATTAGCATGTTTAAAGTGATTTTCATGCTTCCAGGGGCTCGGGAAGTTAATTAAATACCATTTGGAGGCATTTAATGTTCGAGCAAAAACGGCTGATTTTCGACAAAAGAGATAACACCCCCCATTACGTCATGCTTCAGAAATGTGGAAAATGGTCCGTTTTCAAATGTTTTATTTTTGAACGTCAGTTCACATTTGTAGGTGGATCATCAGTGTTAGAGCTAAATTAGCATGTTTAAAGTGATTTTCATGCTTCCAGGGGCCCAAAACACAAGATTTATGGAATGGTTAAAAGTGCATGAAAATGGCCAATTTACTCACTCTGAGTTCTCAAAAAGGGTTTCTTCACCCCGGGAAGTTAATTAAATACCATTTGGAGGCATTTAATGTTCGAGCAAAAACGGCTGATTTTCGACAAAAGAGATAACACCCCCCCATTACGTCATGCTTCAGAAATGTGGAAAATGGTCCGTTTTCAAATGTTTTATTTTTGAACGTCAGTTCACATTTGTAGGTGGATCATCAGTGTTAGAGCTAAAATTAGCATGTTTAACGTGATTTTCATGCTTCCAGGGGCTCGGGAAGTTAATTAAATACCATTTGGAGGCATTTAATGTTCGAGCAAAAACGGCTGATTTTCGACAAAAGAGATAACACCCCCCCATTACGTCATGCTTCAGAAATATGGAAAATGGTCCGTTTTCAAATGTTTTATTTTTGAACGTCAGTTCACATTTGTAGGTGGATCATCAGTGTTAGAGCTAAAATTAGCATGTTTAAAGTGATTTTCATGCTTCCAGGGGCTCGGGAAGGTAATTAAATACCATTTGGAGGCATTTAATGTTCGAGCAAAAACGGCTGATTTTCGACAAAAGAGATAACACCCCCCCATTACGTCATGCTTCAGAAATGTGGAAAATGGTCCGTTTTCAAATGTTTTATTTTTGAACGTCAGTTCACATTTGTAGGTGGATCATCAGTGTTAGAGCTAAAATTAGCATGTTTAAAGTGATTTTCATGCTTCCAGGGGCTCGGGAAGTTAATTAAATACCATTTGGAGGCATTTAATGTTAGAGCAAAAACGGCTGATTTTCGACAAAAGAGATAACACCCCCCCATTACGTCATGCTTCAGAAATGTGGAAAATGGTCCGTTTTCAAATGTTTTATTTTTGAACGTCAGTTCACATTTGTAGGTGGATCATCAGTGTTAGAGCTAAAATTAGCATGTTTAAAGTGATTTTCATGCTTCCAGGGGCCCAAAACACAAGATTTATGGAATGGTTAAAAGTGCATGAAAATGGCCAATTTACTCACTCTGAGTTCTCAAAAAGGGTTTCTTCACCCCGGGAAGTTAATGAAATACCATTTGGAGGCATTTAATGTTCGAGCAAAAACGGCTGATTTTCGACAAAAGAGATAACACCCCCCCATTACGTCATGCTTCAGAAATGTGGAAAATGGTCCGTTTTCAAATGTTTTATTTTTGAACGTCAGTTCACATTTGTAGGTGGATCATCAGTGTTAGAGCTAAAATTAGCATGTTTAAAGTGATTTTCATGCTTCCAGGGGCCCAAAACACAAGATTTATGGAATGGTTAAAAGTGCATGAAAATGGCCAATTTACTCACTCTGAGTTCTCAAAAAGGGTTTCTTCACCCCGGGAAGTTAATTAAATACCATTTGGAGGCATTTAATGTTCGAGCAAAAACGGCTGATTTTCGACAAAAGAGATAACACCCCCCCATTACGTCATGCTTCAGAAATGTGGAAAATGGTCCGTTTTCAAATGTTTTATTTTTGAACGTCAGTTCACATTTGTAGGTGGATCATCAGTGTTAGAGCTAAAATTAGCATGTTTAAAGTGATTTTCATGCTTCCAGGGGCTCGGGAAGTTAATTAAATACCATTTGGAGGCATTTAATGTTCGAGCAAAAACGGCTGATTTTCGACAAAAGAGATAACACCCCCCCATTACGTCATGCTTCAGAAATGTGGAAAATGGTCCGTTTTCAAATGTTTTATTTTTGAACGTCAGTTCACATTTGTAGGTGGATCATCAGTGTTAGAGCTAAAATTAGCATGTTTAAAGTGATTTTCATGCTTCCAGGGGCCCAAAACACAAGATTTATGGAATGGTTAAAAGTGCATGAAAATGGCCAATTTACTCACTCTGAGTTCTCAAAAAGGGTTTCTTCACCACGGGAAGTTAATTAAATACCATTTGGAGGCATTTAATGTTCGAGCAAAAACGGCTGATTTTTGACAAAAGAGATAACACCCCCCCATTACGTCATGCTTCAGAAATGTGGAAAATGGTCCGTTTTCAAATGTTTTATTTTTGAACGTCAGTTCACATTTGTAGGTGGATCATCAGTGTTAGAGCTAAAATTAGCATGTTTAAAGTGATTTTCATGCTTCCAGGGGCCCAAAACACAAGATTTATGGAATGGTTAAAAGTGCATGAAAATGGCCAATTTACTCACTCTGAGTTCTCAAAAAGGGTTTCTTCACCCCGGGAAGTTAATTAAATACCATTTGGAGGCATTTAATGTTCGAGCAAAAACGGCTGATTTTCGACAAAAGAGATAACACCCCCCCATTACGTCATGCTTCAGAAATGTGGAAAATGGTCCGTTTTCAAATGTTTTATTTTTGAACGTCAGTTCACATTTGTAGGTGGATCATCAGTGTTAGAGCTAAAATTAGCATGTTTAAAGTGATTTTCATGCTTCCAGGGGCCCAAAACACAAGATTTATGGAATGGTTAAAAGTGCATGAAAATGGCCAATTTACTCACTCTGAGTTCTCAAAAAGGGTTTCTTCACCCCGGGAAGTTAATTAAATACCATTTGGAGGCATTTAATGTTCGAGCAAAAACGGCTGATTTTCGACAAAAGAGATAACACCCCCCCCATTACGTCATGCTTCAGAAATGTGGAAAATGGTCCGTTTTCAAATGTTTTATTTTTGAACGTCAGTTCACATTTGTAGGTGGATCATCAGTGTTAGAGCTAAAATTAGCATGTTTAAAGTGATTTTCATGCTTCCAGGGGCTCGGGAAGTTAATTAAATACCATTTGGAGGCATTTAATGTTCGAGCAAAAACGGCTGATTTTCGACAAAAGAGATAACACCCCCCCATTACGTCATGCTTCAGAAATGTGGAAAATGGTCCGTTTTCAAATGTTTTATTTTTGAACGTCAGTTCACATTTGTAGGTGGATCATCAGTGTTAGAGCTAAAATTAGCATGTTTAAAGTGATTTTCATGCTTCCAGGGGCTCGGGAAGTTAATTAAATACCATTTGGAGGCATTTAATGTTCGAGCAAAAACGGCTGATTTTCGACAAAAGAGATAACACCCCCCCATTACGTCATGCTTCAGAAATGTGGAAAATGGTCCGTTTTCAAATGTTTTATTTTTGAACGTCAGTTCACATTTGTAGGTGGATCATCAGTGTTAGAGCTAAAATTAGCATGTTTAAAGTGATTTTCATGCTTCCAGGGGCTCGGGAAGTTAATTAAATACCATTTGGAGGCATTTAATGTTCGAGCAAAAACGGCAGATTTTCGACAAAAGAGATAACACCCCCCCCCATTATGTCATGCTTCAGAAATGTGGAAAATGGTCCGTTTTCAAATGTTTTATTTTTGAACGTCAGTTCACATTTGTAGGTGGATCATCAGTGTTAGAGCTAAAATTAGCATGTTTAAAGTGATTTTCATGCTTCCAGGGGCCCAAAACACAAGATTTATGGAATGGTTAAAAGTGCATGAAAATGGCCAATTTACTCACTCTGAGTTCTCAAAAAGGGTTTCTTCACCCCGGGAAGTTAATTAAATACCATTTGGAGGCATTTAATGTTAAAGCAAAAACGGCTGATTTTCGACAAAAGAGATAACACCCCCCCATTACGTCATGCTTCAGAAATGTGGAAAATGGTCCGTTTTCAAATGTTTTATTTTTGAACGTCAGTTCACATTTGTAGGTGGATCATCAGTGTTAGAGCTAAAATTAGCATGTTTAAAGTGATTTTCATGCTTCCAGGGGCTCGGGAAGTTAATTAAATACCATTTGGAGGCATTTAATGTTCGAGCAAAAACGGCTGATTTTCGACAAAAGAGATAACACCCCCCCATTACGTCATGCTTCAGAAATGTGGAAAATGGTCCGTTTTCAAATGTTTTATTTTTGAACGTCAGTTCACATTTGTAGGTGGATCATCAGTGTTAGAGCTAAAATTAGCATGTTTAAAGTGATTTTCATGCTTCCAGGGGCCCAAAACACAAGATTTATGGAATGGTTAAAAGTGCATGAAAATGGCCAATTTACTCACTCTGAGTTCTCAAAAAGGGTTTCTTCACCCCGGGAAGTTAATTAAATACCATTTGGAGGCATTTAATGTTCGAGCAAAAACGGCAGATTTTCGACAAAAGAGATAACACCCCCCCATTACGTCATGCTTCAGAAATGTGGAAAATGGTCCGTTTTCAAATGTTTTATTTTTGAACGTCAGTTCACATTTGTAGGTGGATCATCAGTGTTAGAGCTAAAATTAGCATGTTTAAAGTGATTTTCATGCTTCCAGGGGCCCAAAACACAAGATTTATGGAATGGTTAAAAGTGCATGAAAATGGCCAATTTACTCACTCTGAGTTCTCAAAAAGGGTTTCTTCACCCCGGGAAGTTAATTAAATACCATTTGGAGGCATTTAATGTTCGAGCAAAAACGGCTGATTTTCGACAAAAGAGATAACACCCCCCCATTACGTCATGCTTCAGAAATGTGGAAAATGGTCCGTTTTCAAATGTTTTATTTTTGAACGTCAGTTCACATTTGTAGGTGGATCATCAGTGTTAGAGCTAAAATTAGCATGTTTAAAGTGATTTTCATGCTTCCAGGGGCTCGGGAAGTTAATTAAATACCATTTGGAGGCATTTAATGTTTGAGCAAAAACGGCTGATTTTCGACAAAAGAGATAACACCCCCCCATTACGTCATGCTTCAGAAATGTGGAAAATGGTCCGTTTTCAAATGTTTTATTTTTGAACGTCAGTTCACATTTGTAGGTGGATCATCAGTGTTAGAGCTAAAATTAGCATGTTTAAAGTGATTTTCATGCTTCCAGGGGCCCAAAACACAAGATTTATGGAATGGTTAAAAGTGCATGAAAATGGCCAATTTACTCACTCTGAGTTCTCAAAAAGGGTTTCTTCACCCCGGGAAGTTAATTAAATACCATTTGGAGGCATTTAATGTTCGAGCAAAAACGGCTGATTTTCGACAAAAGAGATAACACCCCCCCATTACGTCATGCTTCAGAAATGTGGAAAATGGTCCGTTTTCAAATGTTTTATTTTTGAGCGTCAGTTCACATTTGTAGGTGGATCATCAGTGTTAGAGCTAAAATTAGCATGTTTAAAGTGATTTTCATGCTTCCAGGGGCTCGGGAAATTAATTAAATACCATTTGGAGGCATTTAATGTTCGAGCAAAAACGGCTGATTTTCGACAAAAGAGATAACACCCCCCCATTACGTCATGCTTCAGAAATGTGGAAAATGGTCCGTTTTCAAATGTTTTATTTTTGAACGTCAGTTCACATTTGTAGGTGGATCATCAGTGTTAGAGCTAAAATTAGCATGTTTAAAGTGATTGTCATGCTTCCAGGGGCCCAAAACACAAGATTTATGGAATGGTTAAAAGTGCATGAAAATGGCCAATTTACTCACTCTGAGTTCTCAAAAAGGGTTTCTTCACCCCGGGAAGTTAATTAAATACCATTTGGAGGCATTTAATGTTCGAGCAAAAACGGCTGATTTTCGACAAAAGAGATAACACCCCCCCATTACGTCATGCTTCAGAAATGTGGAAAATGGTCCGTTTTCAAATGTTTTATTTTTGAACGTCAGTTCACATTTGTAGGTGGATCATCAGTGTTAGAGCTAAAATTAGCATGTTTAAAGTGATTTTCATGCTTCCAGGGGCTCGGGAAGTTAATTAAATACCATTTGGAGGCATTTAATGTTCGAGCAAAAACGGCTGATTTTCGACAAAAGAGATAACACCCCCCCATTACGTCATGCTTCAGAAATATGGAAAATGGTCCGTTTTCAAATGTTTTATTTTTGAACGTCAGTTCACATTTGTAGGTGGATCATCAGTGTTAGAGCTAAAATTAGCATGTTTAAAGTGATTTTCATGCTTCCAGGGGCTCGGGAAGTTAATTAAATACCATTTGGAGGCATTTAATGTTCGAGCAAAAACGGCTGATTTTCGACAAAAGAGATAACACCCCCCCATTATGTCATGCTTCAGAAATGTGGAAAATGGTCCGTTTTCAAATGTTTTATTTTTGAACGTCAGTTCACATTTGTAGGTGGATCATCAGTGTTAGAGCTAAAATTAGCATGTTTAAAGTGATTTTCATGCTTCCAGGGGCTCGGGAAGTTAATTAAATACCATTTGGAGGCATTTAATGTTCGAGCAAAAACGGCTGATTTTCGACAAAAGAGATAACACCCCCCCATTACGTCATGCTTCAGAAATGTGGAAAATGGTCCGTTTTCAAATGTTTTATTTTTGAACGTCAGTTCACATTTGTAGGTGGATCATCAGTGTTAGAGCTAAAATTAGCATGTTTAAAGTGATTTTCATGCTTCCAGGGGCCCAAAACACAAGATTTATGGAATGGTTAAAAGTGCATGAAAATGGCCAATTTACTCACTCTGAGTTCTCAAAAAGGGTTTCTTCACCCCGGGAAGTTAATTAAATACCATTTGGAGGCATTTAATGTTCGAGCAAAAACGGCTGATTTTCGACAAAAGAGATAACACCCCCCCATTACGTCATGCTTCAGAAATGTGGAAAATGGTCCGTTTTCAAATGTTTTATTTTTGAACGTCAGTTCACATTTGTAGGTGGATCATCAGTGTTAGAGCTAAAATTAGCATGTTTAAAGTGATTTTCATGCTTCCAGGGGCTCGGGAAGTTAATTAAATACCATTTGTAGGCATTTAATGTTCGAGCAAAAACGGCTGATTTTCGACAAAAGAGATAACACCCCCCCATTACGTCATGCTTCAGAAATGTGGAAAATGGTCCGTTTTCAAATGTTTTATTTTTGAACGTCAGTTCACATTTGTAGGTGGATCATCAGTGTTAGAGCTAAAATTAGCATGTTTAAAGTGATTTTCATGCTTCCAGGGGCTCGGGAAGTTAATTAAATACCATTTGGAGGCATTTAATGTTCGAGCAAAAACGGCTGATTTTCGACAAAAGAGATAACACCCCCCCATTACGTCATGCTTCAGAAATGTGGAAAATGGTCCGTTTTCAAATGTTTTATTTTTGAACGTCAGTTCACATTTGTAGGTGGATCATCAGTGTTAGAGCTAAAATTAGCATGTTTAAAGTGATTTTCATGCTTCCAGGGGCTCGGGAAGTTAATTAAATACCATTTGTAGGCATTTAATGTTCGAGCAAAAACGGCTGATTTTCGACAAAAGAGATAACACCCCCCCATTACGTCATGCTTCAGAAATGTGGAAAATGGTCCGTTTTCAAATGTTTTATTTTTGAACGTCAGTTCACATTTGTAGGTGGATCATCAGTGTTAGAGCTAAAATTAGCATGTTTAAAGTGATTTTCATGCTTCCAGGGGCTCGGGAAGTTAATTAAATACCATTTGGAGGCATTTAATGTTCGAGCAAAAACGGCTGATTTTCGACAAAAGAGATAACACCCCCCCATTACGTCATGCTTCAGAAATGTGGAAAATGGTCCGTTTTCAAATGTTTTATTTTTGAACGTCAGTTCACATTTGTAGGTGGATCATCAGTGTTAGAGCTAAAATTAGCATGTTTAAAGTGATTTTCATGCTTCCAGGGGCCCAAAACACAAGATTTATGGAATGGTTAAAAGTGCATGAAAATGGCCAATTTACTCACTCTGAGTTCTCAAAAAGGGTTTCTTCACCCCGGGAAGTTAATTAAATACCATTTGGAGGCATTTAATGTTAGAGCAAAAACGGCTGATTTTCGACAAAAGAGATAACACCCCCCCATTACGTCATGCTTCAGAAATGTGGAAAATGGTCCGTTTTCAAATGTTTTATTTTTGAACGTCAGTTCACATTTGTAGGTGGATCATCAGTGTTAGAGCTAAAATTAGCATGTTTAAAGTGATTTTCATGCTTCCAGGGGCTCGGGAAGTTAATTAAATACCATTTGGAGGCATTTAATGTTCGAGCAAAAACGGCTGATTTTCGACAAAAGAGATAACACCCCCCCATTACGTCATGCTTCAGAAATGTGGAAAATGGTCCGTTTTCAAATGTTTTATTTTTGAACGTCAGTTCACATTTGTAGGTGGATCATCAGTGTTAGAGCTAAAATTAGCATGTTTAAAGTGATTTTCATGCTTCCAGGGGCCCAAAACACAAGATTTATGGAATGGTTAAAAGTGCATGAAAATGGCCAATTTACTCACTCTGAGTTCTCAAAAAGGGTTTCTTCACCCCGGGAAGTTAATTAAATACCATTTGGAGGCATTTAATGTTCGAGCAAAAACGGCTGATTTTCGACAAAAGAGATAACACCCCCCCATTACGTCATGCTTCAGAAATGTGGAAAATGGTCCGTTTTCAAATGTTTTATTTTTGAACGTCAGTTCACATTTGTAGGTGGATCATCAGTGTTAGAGCTAAAATTAGCATGTTTAAAGTGATTTTCATGCTTCCAGGGGCTCGGGAAGTTAATTAAATACCATTTGGAGGCATTTAATGTTCGAGCAAAAACGGCTGATTTTCGACAAAAGAGATAACACCCCCCCATTACGTCATGCTTCAGAAATGTGGAAAATGGTCCGTTTTCAAATGTTTTATTTTTGAACGTCAGTTCACATTTGTAGGTGGATCATCAGTGTTAGAGCTAAAATTAGCATGTTTAAAGTGATTGTCATGCTTCCAGGGGCCCAAAACACAAGATTTATGGAATGGTTAAAAGTGCATGAAAATGGCCAATTTACTCACTCTGAGTTCTCAAAAAGGGTTTCTTCACCCCGGGAAGTTAATTAAATACCATTTGGAGGCATTTAATGTTCGAGCAAAAACGGCTGATTTTCGACAAAAGAGATAACACCCCCCCATTACGTCATGCTTCAGAAATGTGGAAAATGGTCCGTTTTCAAATGTTTTATTTTTGAACGTCAGTTCACATTTGTAGGTGGATCATCAGTGTTAGAGCTAAAATTAGCATGTTTAAAGTGATTTTCATGCTTCCAGGGGCTCGGGAAGTTAATTAAATACCATTTGGAGGCATTTAATGTTCGAGCAAAAACAGCTGATTTTCGACAAAAGAGATAACACCCCCCCATTACGTCATGCTTCAGAAATATGGAAAATGGTCCGTTTTCAAATGTTTTATTTTTGAACGTCAGTTCACATTTGTAGGTGGATCATCAGTGTTAGAGCTAAAATTAGCATGTTTAAAGTGATTTTCATGCTTCCAGGGGCTCGGGAAGTTAATTAAATACCATTTGGAGGCATTTAATGTTCGAGCAAAAACGGCTGATTTTCGACAAAAGAGATAACACCCCCCCATTACGTCATGCTTCAGAAATGTGGAAAATGGTCCGTTTTCAAATGTTTTATTTTTGAACGTCAGTTCACATTTGTAGGTGGATCATCAGTGTTAGAGCTAAAATTAGCATGTTTAAAGTGATTTTCATGCTTCCAGGGGCTCGGGAAGTTAATTAAATACCATTTGGAGGCATTTAATGTTCGAGCAAAAACGGCTGATTTTCGACAAAAGAGATAACACCCCCCCATTACGTCATGCTTCAGAAATGTGGAAAATGGTCCGTTTTCAAATGTTTTATTTTTGAACGTCAGTTCACATTTGTAGGTGGATCATCAGTGTTAGAGCTAAAATTAGCATGTTTAAAGTGATTTTCATGCTTCCAGGGGCCCAAAACACAAGATTTATGGAATGGTTAAAAGTGCATGAAAATGGCCAATTTACTCACTCTGAGTTCTCAAAAAGGGTTTCTTCACCCCGGGAAGTTAATTAAATACCATTTGGAGGCATTTAATGTTTGAGCAAAAACGGCTGATTTTCGACAAAAGAGATAACACCCCCCCATTACGTCATGCTTCAGAAATGTGGAAAATGGTCCGTTTTCAAATGTTTTATTTTTGAACGTCAGTTCACATTTGTAGGTGGATCATCAGTGTTAGAGCTAAAATTAGCATGTTTAAAGTGATTTTCATGCTTCCAGGGGCTCGGGAAGTTAATTAAATACCATTTGTAGGCATTTAATGTTCGAGCAAAAACGGCTGATTTTCGACAAAAGAGATAACACCCCCCCATTACGTCATGCTTCAGAAATGTGGAAAATGGTCCGTTTTCAAATGTTTTATTTTTGAACGTCAGTTCACATTTGTAGGTGGATCATCAGTGTTAGAGCTAAAATTAGCATGTTTAAAGTGATTTTCATGCTTCCAGGGGCTCGGGAAGTTAATTAAATACCATTTGGAGGCATTTAATGTTCGAGCAAAAACGGCTGATTTTCGACAAAAGAGATAACACCCCCCCATTACGTCATGCTTCAGAAATGTGGAAAATGGTCCGTTTTCAAATGTTTTATTTTTGAACGTCAGTTCACATTTGTAGGTGGATCATCAGTGTTAGAGCTAAAATTAGCATGTTTAAAGTGATTTTCATGCTTCCAGGGGCCCAAAACACAAGATTTATGGAATGGTTAAAAGTGCATGAAAATGGCCAATTTACTCACTCTGAGTTCTCAAAAAGGGTTTCTTCACCCCGGGAAGTTAATTAAATACCATTTGGAGGCATTTAATGTTAGAGCAAAAACGGCTGATTTTCGACAAAAGAGATAACACCCCCCCATTACGTCATGCTTCAGAAATGTGGAAAATGGTCCGTTTTCAAATGTTTTATTTTTGAACGTCAGTTCACATTTGTAGGTGGATCATCAGTGTTAGAGCTAAAATTAGCATGTTTAAAGTGATTTTCATGCTTCCAGGGGCTCGGGAAGTTAATTAAATACCATTTGGAGGCATTTAATGTTCGAGCAAAAACGGCTGATTTTCGACAAAAGAGATAACACCCCCCCATTACGTCATGCTTCAGAAATGTGGAAAATGGTCCGTTTTCAAATGTTTTATTTTTGAACGTCAGTTCACATTTGTAGGTGGATCATCAGTGTTAGAGCTAAAATTAGCATGTTTAAAGTGATTTTCATGCTTCCAGGGGCCCAAAACACAAGATTTATGGAATGGTTAAAAGTGCATGAAAATGGCCAATTTACTCACTCTGAGTTCTCAAAAAGGGTTTCTTCACCCCGGGAAGTTAATTAAATACCATTTGGAGGCATTTAATGTTAGAGCAAAAACGGCTGATTTTCGACAAAAGAGATAACACCCCCCCATTACGTCATGCTTCAGAAATGTGGAAAATGGTCCGTTTTCAAATGTTTTATTTTTGAACGTCAGTTCACATTTGTAGGTGGATCATCAGTGTTAGAGCTAAAATTAGCATGTTTAAAGTGATTTTCATGCTTCCAGGGGCTCGGGAAGTTAATTAAATACCATTTGGAGGCATTTAATGTTCGAGCAAAAACGGCTGATTTTCGACAAAAGAGATAACACCCCCCCATTACGTCATGCTTCAGAAATGTGGAAAATGGTCCGTTTTCAAATGTTTTATTTTTGAACGTCAGTTCACATTTGTAGGTGGATCATCAGTGTTAGAGCTAAAATTAGCATGTTTAAAGTGATTTTCATGCTTCCAGGGGCCCAAAACACAAGATTTATGGAATGGTTAAAAGTGCATGAAAATGGCCAATTTACTCACTCTGAGTTCTCAAAAAGGGTTTCTTCACCCCGGGAAGTTAATTAAATACCATTTGGAGGCATTTAATGTTCGAGCAAAAACGGCTGATTTTCGACAAAAGAGATAACACCCCCCCATTACGTCATGCTTCAGAAATGTGGAAAATGGTCCGTTTTCAAATGTTTTATTTTTGAACGTCAGTTCACATTTGTAGGTGGATCATCAGTGTTAGAGCTAAAATTAGCATGTTTAAAGTGATTTTCATGCTTCCAGGGGCTCGGGAAGTTAATTAAATACCATTTGGAGGCATTTAATGTTCGAGCAAAAACGGCTGATTTTCGACAAAAGAGATAACACCCCCCATTACGTCATGCTTCAGAAATGTGGAAAATGGTCCGTTTTCAAATGTTTTATTTTTGAACGTCAGTTCACATTTGTAGGTGGATCATCAGTGTTAGAGCTAAAATTAGCATGTTTAAAGTGATTTTCATGCTTCCAGGGGCTCGGGAAGTTAATTAAATACCATTTGGAGGCATTTAATGTTCGAGCAAAAACTGCTGATTTTCGACAAAAGAGATAACACCCCCCCATTACGTCATGCTTCAGAAATGTGGAAAATGGTCCGTTTTCAAATGTTTTATTTTTGAACGTCAGTTCACATTTGTAGGTGGATCATCAGTATTAGAGCTAAAATTAGCATGTTTAAAGTGATTTTCATGCTTCCAGGGGCTCGGGAAGTTAATTAAATACCATTTGGAGGCATTTAATGTTCGAGCAAAAACGGCTGATTTTCGACAAAAGAGATAACACCCCCCCATTACGTCATGCTTCAGAAATGTGGAAAATGGTCCGTTTTCAAATGTTTTATTTTTGAACGTCAGTTCACATTTGTAGGTGGATCATCAGTGTTAGAGCTAAAATTAGCATGTTTAAAGTGATTTTCATGCTTCCAGGGGCTCGGGAAGTTAATTAAATACCATTTGGAGGCATTTAATGTTCGAGCAAAAACGGCTGATTTTCGACAAAAGAGATAACACCCCCCCATTACGTCATGCTTCAGAAATGTGGAAAATGGTCCGTTTTCAAATGTTTTATTTTTGAACGTCAGTTCACATTTGTAGGTGGATCATCAGTGTTAGAGCTAAAATTAGCATGTTTAAAGTGATTTTCATGCTTCCAGGGGCCCAAAACACAAGATTTATGGAATGGTTAAAAGTGCATGAAAATGGCCAATTTACTCACTCTGAGTTCTCAAAAAGGGTTTCTTCACCCCGGGAAGTTAATTAAATACCATTTGGAGGCATTTAATGTTCAAGCAAAAACGCCTGATTTTCGACAAAAGAGATAACACCCCCCCATTACGTCATGCTTCAGAAATGTGGAAAATGGTCCGTTTTCAAATGTTTTATTTTTGAACGTCAGTTCACATTTGTAGGTGGATCATCAGTGTTAGAGCTAAAATTAGCATGTTTAAAGTGATTTTCATGCTTCCAGGGGCCCAAAACACAAGATTTATGGAATGGTTAAAAGTGCATGAAAATGGCCAATTTACTCACTCTGAGTTCTCAAAAAGGGTTTTTTCACCCCGGGAAGTTAATTAAATACCATTTGGAGGCATTTAATGTTCGAGCAAAAACGGCTGATTTTCGACAAAAGAGATAACACCCCCCCATTACGTCATGCTTCAGAAATGTGGAAAATGGTCCGTTTTCAAATGTTTTATTTTTGAATGTCAGTTCACATTTGTAGGTGGATCATCAGTGTTAGAGCTAAAATTAGCATGTTTAAAGTGATTTTCATGCTTCCAGGGGCTCGGGAAGTTAATTAAATACCATTTGGAGGCATTTAATGTTCGAGCAAAAACGGCTGATTTTCGACAAAAGAGATAACACCCCCCCATTATGTCATGCTTCAGAAATGTGGAAAATGGTCCGTTTTCAAATGTTTTATTTTTGAACGTCAGTTCACATTTGTAGGTGGATCATCAGTGTTAGAGCTAAAATTTGCATGTTTAAAGTGATTTTCATGCTTCCAGGGGCTCGGGAAGTTAATTAAATACCATTTGGAGGCATTTAATGTTCGAGCAAAAACGGCTGATTTTCGACAAAAGAGATAACACCCCCCCATTACGTCATGCTTCAGAAATGTGGAAAATGGTCAGTTTTCAAATGTTTTATTTTTGAACGTCAGTTCACATTTGTAGGTGGATCATCAGTGTTAGAGCTAAAATTAGCATGTTTAAAGTGATTTTCATGCTTCCAGGGGCCCAAAACACAAGATTTATGGAATGGTTAAAAGTGCATGAAAATGGCCAATTTACTCACTCTGAGTTCTCAAAAAGGGTTTCTTCACCCCGGGAAGTTAATTAAATACCATTTGGAGGCATTTAATGTTCGAGCAAAAACGGCTGATTTTCGACAAAAGAGATAACACCCCCCCATTACGTCATGCTTCAGAAATGTGGAAAATGGTCCGTTTTCAAATGTTTTATTTTTGAACGTCAGTTCACATTTGTAGGTGGATCATCAGTGTTAGAGCTAAAATTAGCATGTTTAAAGTGATTTTAATGCTTCCAGGGGCCCAAAACACAAGATTTATGGAATGGTTAAAAGTGCATGAAAATGGACAATTTACTCACTCTGAGTTCTCAAAAAGGGTTTCTTCACCCCGGGAAGTTAATTAAATACCATTTGGAGGCATTTAATGTTCGAGCAAAAACGGCTGATTTTCGACAAAAGAGATAACACCCCCCCATTACGTCATGCTTCAGAAATGTGGAAAATGGTCCGTTTTCAAATGTTTTATTTTTGAACGTCAGTTCACATTTGTAGGTGGATCATCAGTGTTAGAGCTAAAATTAGCATGTTTAAAGTGATTTTCATGCTTCCAGGGGCTCGGGAAGTTAATTAAATACCATTTGGAGGCATTTAATGTTCGAGCAAAAACGGCTGATTTTCGACAAAAGAGATAACACCCCCCCATTACGTCATGCTTCAGAAATGTGGAAAATGGTCCGTTTTCAAATGTTTTATTTTTGAACGTCAGTTCACATTTGTAGGTGGATCATCAGTGTTAGAGCTAAAATTAGCATGTTTAAAGTGATTTTCATGCTTCCAGGGGCCCAAAACACAAGATTTATGGAATGGTTAAAAGTGCATGAAAATGGCCAATTTACTCACTCTGAGTTCTCAAAAAGGGTTTCTTCACCCCGGGAAGTTAATTAAATACCATTTGGAGGCATTTAATGTTCGAGCAAAAACGGCTGATTTTCGACAAAAGAGATAACACCCCCCCCATTACGTCATGCTTCAGAAATGTGGAAAATGGTCCGTTTTCAAATGTTTTATTTTTGAACGTCAGTTCACAATTGTAGGTGGATCATCAGTGTTAGAGCTAAAATTAGCATGTTTAAAGTGATTTTCATGCTTCCAGGGGCTCGGGAAGTTAATTAAATACCATTTGGAGGCATTTAATGTTCGAGCAAAAACGGCTGATTTTCGACAAAAGAGATAACACCCCCCCATTACGTCATGCTTCAGAAATGTGGAAAACGGTCCGTTTTCAAATGTTTTATTTTTGAACGTCAGTTCACATTTGTAGGTGGATCATCAGTGTTAGAGCTAAAATTAGCATGTTTAAAGTGATTTTCATGCTTCCAGGGGCCCAAAACACAAGATTTATGGAATGGTTAAAAGTGCATGAAAATGGCCAATTTACTCACTCTGAGTTCTCAAAAAGGGTTTCTTCACCCCGGGAAGTTAATTAAATACCATTTGGAGGCATTTAATGTTCGAGCAAAAACGGCTGATTTTCGACAAAAGAGATAACACCCCCCCATTACGTCATGCTTCAGAAATGTGGAAAATGGTCCGTTTTCAAATGTTTTATTTTTGAACGTCAGTTCACATTTGTAGGTGGATCATCAGTGTTAGAGCTAAAATTAGCATGTTTAAAGTGATTTTCATGCTTCCAGGGGCCCAAAACACAAGATTTATGGAATGGTTAAAAGTGCATGAAAATGGCCAATTTACTCACTCTGAGTTCTCAAAAAGGGTTTCTTCACCCCGGGAAGTTAATTAAATACCATTTGGAGGCATTTAATGTTCGAGCAAAAACGGCTGATTTTCGACAAAAGAGATAACACCCCCCCATTACGTCATGCTTCAGAAATGTGGAAAATGATCCGTTTTCAAATGTTTTATTTTTGAATGTCAGTTCACATTTGTAGGTGGATCATCAGTGTTAGAGCTAAAATTAGCATGTTTAAAGTGATTTTCATGCTTCCAGGGGCTCGGGAAGTTAATTAAATACCATTTGGAGGCATTTAATGTTCCAGCAAAAACGGCTGATTTTCGACAAAAGAGATAACACCCCCCCTTTACGTCATGCTTCAGAAATGTGGAAAATGGTCCGTTTTCAAATGTTTTATTTTTGAACGTCAGTTCACATTTGTAGGTGGATCATCAGTGTTAGAGCTAAAATTAGCATGTTTAAAGTGATTTTCATGCTTCCAGGGGCTCGGGAAGTTAATTAAATACCATTTGGAGGCATTTAATGTTCGAGCAAAAACGGCTGATTTTCGACAAAAGAGATAACACCCCCCCATTACGTCATGCTTCAGAAATGTGGAAAATGGTCCGTTTTCAAATGTTTTATTTTTGAACGTCAGTTCACATTTGTAGGTGGATCATCAGTGTTAAAGCTAAAATTAGCATGTTTAAAGTGATTTTCATGCTTCCAGGGGCCCAAAACACAAGATTTATGGAATGGTTAAAAGTGCATGAAAATGGCCAATTTACTCACTCGGAGTTCTCAAAAAGGGTTTCTTCACCCCGGGAAGTTAATTAAATACCATTTGGAGGCATTTAATGTTCGAGCAAAAACGGCTGATTTTCGACAAAAGAGATAACACCCCCCCATTACGTCATGCTTCAGAAATGTGGAAAATGGTCCGATTTCATATAATTTATTTTTGAACGTCAGTTCATATTTGTAGGTGGATCATCAGTGTTAGAGCTAAAATTAGCATGTTTAAAGTGATTTTCATGCTTCCAGGGGCTCGGGAAGTAAATTAAATACCATTTGGAGGCATTTAATGTTCGAGCAAAAACGGCTGATTTTCGACAAAAGAGATAACACCCCCCCATTACGTCATGCTTCAGAAATGTGGAAAATGGTCCGTTTTCAAATGTTTTATTTTTGAACGTCAGTTCACATTTGTAGGTGGATCATCAGTGTTAGAGCTAAAATTAGCATGTTTAAAGTGATTTTCATGCTTCCAGGGGCCCAAAACACAAGATTTATGGAATGGTTAAAAGTGCATGAAAATGGCCAATTTACTCACTCTGAGTTCTCAAAAAGGGTTTCTTCACCCCGGGAAGTTAATTAAATACCATTTGGAGGCATTTAATGTTCGAGCAAAAACGGCTGATTTTCGACAAAAGAGATAACACCCCCCCATTACGTCATGCTTCAGAAATGTGGAAAATGATCCGTTTTCAAATGTTTTATTTTTGAATGTCAGTTCACATTTGTAGGTGGATCATCAGTGTTAGAGCTAAAATTAGCATGTTTAAAGTGATTTTCATGCTTCCAGGGGCTCGGGAAGTTAATTAAATACCATTTGGAGGCATTTAATGTTCCAGCAAAAACGGCTGATTTTCGACAAAAGAGATAACACCCCCCCATTACGTCATGCTTCAGAAATGTGGAAAATGGTCCGTTTTCAAATGTTTTATTTTTGAACGTCAGTTCACATTTGTAGGTGGATCATCAGTGTTAGAGCTAAAATTAGCATGTTTAAAGTGATTTTCATGCTTCCAGGGGCTCGGGAAGTTAATTAAATACCATTTGGAGGCATTTAATGTTCGAGCAAAAACGGCTGATTTTCGACAAAAGAGATAACACCCCCCCATTACGTCATGCTTCAGAAATGTGGAAAATGGTCCGTTTTCAAATGTTTTATTTTTGAACGTCAGTTCACATTTGTAGGTGGATCATCAGTGTTAAAGCTAAAATTAGCATGTTTAAAGTGATTTTCATGCTTCCAGGGGCCCAAAACACAAGATTTATGGAATGGTTAAAAGTGCATGAAAATGGCCAATTTACTCACTCGGAGTTCTCAAAAAGGGTTTCTTCACCCCGGGAAGTTAATTAAATACCATTTGGAGGCATTTAATGTTCGAGCAAAAACGGCTGATTTTCGACAAAAGAGATAACACCCCCCCATTACGTCATGCTTCAGAAATGTGGAAAATGGTCCGATTTCATATAATTTATTTTTGAACGTCAGTTCATATTTGTAGGTGGATCATCAGTGTTAGAGCTAAAATTAGCATGTTTAAAGTGATTTTCATGCTTCCAGGGGCTCGGGAAGTAAATTAAATACCATTTGGAGGCATTTAATGTTCGAGCAAAAACGGCTGATTTTCGACAAAAGAGATAACACCCCCCCATTACGTCATGCTTCAGAAATGTGGAAAATGGTCCGTTTTCAAATGTTTTATTTTTGAACGTCAGTTCACATTTGTAGGTGGATCATCAGTGTTAGAGCTAAAATTAGCATGTTTAAAGTGATTTTCATGCTTCCAGGGGCCCAAAACACAAGATTTATGGAATGGTTAAAAGTGCATGAAAATGGCCAATTTACTCACTCTGAGTTCTCAAAAAGGGTTTCTTCACCCCGGGAAGTTAATTAAATACCATTTGGAGGCATTTAATGTTCGAGCAAAAACGGCTGATTTTCGACAAAAGAGATAACACCCCCCATTACGTCATGCTTCAGAAATGTGGAAAATGGTCCGTTTTCAAATGTTTTATTTTTGAACGTCAGTTCACATTTGTAGGTGGATCATCAGTGTTAGAGCTAAAATTAGCATGTTTAAAGTGATTTTCATGCTTCCAGGGGCTCGGGAAGTTAATTAAATACCATTTGGAGGCATTTAATGTTCGAGCAAAAACGGCTGATTTTCGACAAAAGAGATAACACCCCCCCATTACGTCATGCTTCAGAAATGTGGAATATGGTCCGTTTTCAAATGTTTTATTTTTGAACGTCAGTTCACATTTGTAGGTGGATCATCAGTGTTAGAGCTAAAATTAGCATGTTTAAAGTGATTTTCATGCTTCCAGGGGCTCGGGAAGTTAATTAAATACCATTTGGAGGCATTTAATGTTCGAGCAAAAACGGCTGATTTTCGACAAAAGAGATAACACCCCCCCATTACGTCATGCTTCAGAAATGTGGAAAATGGTCCGTTTTCAAATGTTTTATTTTTGAACGTCAGTTCACATTTGTAGGTGGATCATCAGTGTTAGAGCTAAAATTAGCATGTTTAAAGTGATTTTCATGCTTCCAGGGGCTCGGGAAGTTAATTAAATACCATTTGGAGGCATTTAATGTTCGAGCAAAAACGGCTGATTTTCGACAAAAGAGATAACACCCCCCCATTACGTCATGCTTCAGAAATGTGGAAAATGGTCCGTTTTCAAATGTTTTATTTTTGAACGTCAGTTCACATTTGTAGGTGGATCATCAGTGTTAGAGCTAAAATTAGCATGTTTAAAGTGATTTTCATGCTTCCAGGGGCTCGGGAAGTTAATTAAATACCATTTGGAGGCATTTAATGTTCGAGCAAAAACGGCTGATTTTCGACAAAAGAGATAACACCCCCCCATTACGTCATGCTTCAGAAATGTGGAAAATGGTCCGTTTTCAAATGTTTTATTTTTGAACGTCAGTTCACATTTGTAGGTGGATCATCAGTGTTAGAGCTAAAATTAGCATGTTTAAAGTGATTTTCATGCTTCCAGGGGCTCGGGAAGTTAATTAAATACCATTTGGAGGCATTTAATGTTCGAGCAAAAACGGCTGATTTTCGACAAAAGAGATAACACCCCCCCATTACGTCATGCTTCAGAAATGTGGAAAATGGTCCGTTTTCAAATGTTTTATTTTTGAACGTCAGTTCACATTTGTAGGTGGATCATCAGTGTTAGAGCTAAAATTAGCATGTTTAAAGTGATTTTCATGCTTCCAGGGGCCCAAAACACAAGATTTATGGAATGGTTAAAAGTGCATGAAAATGGCCAATTTACTCACTCTGAGTTCTCAAAAAGGGTTTCTTCACCCCGGGAAGTTAATTAAATACCATTTGGAGGCATTTAATGTTCAAGCAAAAACGGCTGATTTTCGACAAAAGAGATAACACCCCCCCATTACGTCATGCTTCAGAAATGTGGAAAATGGTCCGTTTTCAAATGTTTTATTTTTGAACGTCAGTTCACATTTGTAGGTGGATCATCAGTGTTAGAGCTAAAATTAGCATGTTTAAAGTGATTTTCATGCTTCCAGGGGCCCAAAACACAAGATTTATGGAATGGTTAAAAGTGCATGAAAATGGCCAATTTACTCACTCTGAGTTCTCAAAAAGGGTTTCTTCACCCCGGGAAGTTAATTAAATACCATTTGGAGGCATTTAATGTTCGAGCAAAAACGGCTGATTTTCGACAAAAGAGATAACACCCCCCCATTACGTCATGCTTCAGAAATGTGGAAAATGGTCCGTTTTCAAATGTTTTATTTTTGAATGTCAGTTCACATTTGTAGGTGGATCATCAGTGTTAGAGCTAAAATTAGCATGTTTAAAGTGATTTTCATGCTTCCAGGGGCTCGGGAAGTTAATTAAATACCATTTGGAGGCATTTAATGTTCGAGCAAAAACGGCTGATTTTCGACAAAAGAGATAACACCCCCCCATTATGTCATGCTTCAGAAATGTGGAAAATGGTCCGTTTTCAAATGTTTTATTTTTGAACGTCAGTTCACATTTGTAGGTGGATCATCAGTGTTAGAGCTAAAATTAGCATGTTTAAAGTGATTTTCATGCTTCCAGGGGCTCGGGAAGTTAATTAAATACCATTTGGAGGCATTTAATGTTCGAGCAAAAACGGCTGATTTTCGACAAAAGAGATAACACCCCCCCATTACGTCATGCTTCAGAAATGTGGAAAATGGTCCGTTTTCAAATGTTTTATTTTTGAACGTCAGTTCACATTTGTAGGTGGATCATCAGTGTTAGAGCTAAAATTATTATGTTTAAAGTGATTTTCATGCTTCCAGGGGCCCAAAACACAAGATTTATGGAATGGTTAAAAGTGCATGAAAATGGCCAATTTACTCACTCTGAGTTCTCAAAAAGGGTTTCTTCACCCCGGGAAGTTATTTAAATACCATTTGGAGGCATTTAATGTTCGAGCAAAAAAGGCTGATTTTCGACAAAAGAGATAACACCCCCCCATTACGTCATGCTTCAGAAATGTGGAAAATGGTCCGTTTTCAAATGTTTTATTTTTGAACGTCAGTTCACATTTGTAGGTGGATCATCAGTGTTAGAGCTAAAATTAGCATGTTTAAAGTGATTTTCATGCTTCCAGGGGCCCAAAACACAAGATTTATGGAATGGTTAAAAGTGCATGAAAATGGCCAATTTACTCACTCTGAGTTCTCAAAAAGGGTTTCTTCACCCCGGGAAGTTAATTAAATACCATTTGGAGGCATTTAATGTTCGAGCAAAAACGGCTGATTTTCGACAAAAGAGATAACACCCCCCCATTACGTCATGCTTCAGAAATGTGGAAAATGGTCCGCTTTCAAATGTTTTATTTTTGAACGTCAGTTCACATTTGTAGGTGGATCATCAGTGTTAGAGCTAAAATTAGCATGTTTAAAGTGATTTTCATGCTTCCAGGGGCTCGGGAAGTTAATTAAATACCATTTGGAGGCATTTAATGTTCGAGCAAAAACGGCTGATTTTCGACAAAAGAGATAACACCCCCCCATTACGTCATGCTTCAGAAATGTGGAAAACGGTCCGTTTTCAAATGTTTTATTTTTGAACGTCAGTTCACATTTGTAGGTGGATCATCAGTGTTAGAGCTAAAATTAGCATGTTTAAAGTGATTTTCATGCTTCCAGGGGCCCAAAACACAAGATTTATGGAATGGTTAAAAGTGCATGAAAATGGCCAATTTACTCACTCTGTGTTCTCAAAAAGGGTTTCTTCACCCCGGGAAGTTAATTAAATACCATTTGGAGGCATTTAATGTTCGAGCAAAAACGGCTGATTTTCGACAAAAGAGATAACACCCCCCCATTACGTCATGCTTCAGAAATGTGGAAAATGGTCCGTTTTCAAATGTTTTATTTTTGAACGTCAGTTCACATTTGTAGGTGGATCATCAGTGTTAGAGCTAAAATTAGCATGTTTAAAGTGATTTTCATGCTTCCAGGGGCCCAAAACACAAGATTTATGGAATGGTTAAAAGTGCATGAAAATGGCCAATTTACTCACTCTGAGTTCTCAAAAAGGGTTTCTTCACCCCGGGAAGTTAATTAAATACCATTTGGAGGCATTTAATGTTCGAGCAAA